>NC_092568.1:13824166-14137833 GCF_037975245.1 Apostichopus japonicus
TGTCCATACTAGATTAATATTGCTATCAACTGTGCTGAGATGATCTAGTTCACACTGTCCATACAACATCAATATTACTAACAACTGTGCTGAGATGATCTAGTTCACACTGTCCATACTAGATTAATATTGCTATCAACTGCTGAGGTGATCTAGTTCACACTGTCCATACTAGATTAATATTGCTAACAACTGTACTGAGGTGATCTAGTTCACACTGTCCATACTAGATTAATATTGCTATCAACTGTACTGAGGTGATCTAGTTCACACTGTCCATACAAGATTAATATTACTCACAACTGTACTGAGGTGATCTAGTTCACACTGTCCATACTAGATTAATATTGCTAACAACTGTGCTGAGATGATCTAGTTCACATTGTCCATACTAGATTAATTTTACTCACAACTGTACTGAGATGATCTAGTCCACACTGTCCATACTAGATTAATATTGCTAACAACTGTGCTGAGATAATCTAGTTCACACTGTCCATACTAGATTAATATTGCTATCAACTGCTGAGGTGATCTAGTTCACACTGTCCATACTAGATTAATATTACTCACAACTGTACTGAGGTGATCTAGTGCACACTGTCCATACTAGATTAATATTGCTATCAACTGTACTGAGGTGATCTAGTTCACACTTTCCATACTAGATTAATTTTACTCACCACTGCACTGAGATGATCTAGTCCACACTGTCCATACTAGATTAATATTGCTAACAACTGTGCTGAGATAATCTAGTTCACACTGTCCATACTAGATTAATATTGCTATCAACTGCTGAGGTGATCTAGTTCCCACTGTCCATACTAGATTAATATTACTCACAACTGTACTGAGATGATCTAGTGGACACTGTCCATACTAGATTAATATTGCTAAGAACTGCTGAGGTGATCTAGTTCACACTGTCCATACTAGATTAATATTACTCACAACTGTACTGAGGTGATCTAGTGCACACTGTCCATACTAGATTAATATTGCTAACAACTGTGCTGAGATGATCTAGTTCACACTGTCCATACTAGATTAATATTGCTATCAACTGCTGAGGTGATCTAGTTCACACTGTCCATACTAGATTAATATTACTCACAACTGTACTGAGGTGATCTAGTTCACACTGTCCATACTAGATTAATATTGCTATCAACTGTGCTGAGATGATCTAGTTCACACTGTCCATACTAGATTTATATTACTATCAACTGTGCTGAGGTGATCTAGTTCACACTGTCCATACTAGATTAATATTGCTATCAACTGTGCTGAGATGATCTAGTTCACACTGTCCATACTAGATTAATATTGCTAACAACTGTGCTGAGATGATCTAGTTCACACTGTCCATACTAGATTTATATTACTATCAACTGTACTGAGGTGATCTAGTTCACACTGTCCATACTACAGGGATGAGACTGAGCCGGGGAAAAAAAATCTGAAATTGATAGATCGGCGTCCTGGGGGAGGGGTTTAAGGGGAGGGGGTGTCCCCCTCCCCTTTAGAATTTTTTTGTCAGGTAAAGAGGGCTTAAATGCAAAATGGTGGACTCTAGATGGAATCTATCACATCACGTAACTCGCCAAAAAATTGTGGAATTTCTGCTTGTATAATTTATCCATTAGCTTTTTTGAACCAAAAAAAGGCTTTTTTGCTTGCTTTGTGCTACTTGATTCCACCACTGGTCAAATTCGGTGTTCCTTCCCTTCACAGTCCAGCATGTTCGGCAAAAAAAAAAAAAAAAAAAATTAAGTAAAATAAAAAAAATAATAAAAAACGCGAATTACGAGAAAAAACGCGAAAATGAAAAAAAAAAAAATCTGAAATCCGCGTTTCCGCGGAAGAGTCTCATGCCTGATACTAGATTAATATTGCTAACAACTGTGTTGAGGTGATCTAGTGCACTATCCATACTAGATTAATAGCACAGATCATGTGGTTCATTCTCACATCATCTCTGCTCACCTAACTGACACAAGAAATGTCAGGTCCTGTGTATACTCAGCAAAGTGGATCCACTTATCTCCATTTGAGACTTCTGGCTTTGACCTCTGGGAAGAACAGGTTTCTTTTACTCATTGAAGTTGATCCATACATGAAGTAAGAACTTTATCCAAGCATTGCTTTGAGTTAGCCTGTTAATTAGGTTTCAGACATGAACAAAATATTTGACCACTAACAAAAATATGGCTATTGTATCACTCTGTTGGACCCGAATACCAAGCATATAACTACAAGAAACTTTGTTGTTGAATTTATCAAGCTTACAAGGATATCAAAATTTGTTGACCTCAAATTGAACTGAATTGAATTGGAAAAACGGGACTTTTCTACACACTAAGGTTGGATCAATATGCCAAGTATGAAGCAAGTCCAAACCTTGCATTGGAGTTAAAAAATTGTTTAACGAACTCCATATTTGGTATGTGGATCCACCTATTGTGAGTACAAGAACACTAGTTTTTTGTGAAGGTCATGGGGTCCATAAAGGTCAAAAGTATGAAAACCTTGTAAGCACTTCCAAGTCCAAAAGTAAAGGTTTGTGGATATGATTCTTGTATTCACATTGGTGAATCCTCATACAAATATCCATCATGTACTTTTTCAGTTATAATTACAATGCAAAGTATCACATTCATACGCATACACGAATGCTCATAACTTCCTTTTTGATTCCCTCGCCGAAGGCAAAAGGAATCTATCGATGTTGATGGGGAGTGTGTGAAGCTTTGGCTTGCAAACACTGTAACTCAAAAATTGAAGTTTGAGTGGACTCCATATTTGGTATGTGGATCCACCTTAGTGAGTACAAGAACCCTATACTTTTTGTTAAAGTCATTGGTCATGTGAAGTCACCAACACTAAATTCAAAAGTAATGTTGGTATGTGGAATCCTTTACTTCATTGTGAGGTCAACAGTGGTCAAGTCCAAAAACCTTGTAAAATCTAACTCCAAATGTGAGATGAAGTGCATACTTGCTATGTGGATCCACCTTAGTAAGTACAAGAACCCTATCATCAAAGTCTGAAATCTTTGTAAACATGACAACTCCAAAATTTAAGCTGCAATTAAAATACTAGTTCTCCGATGCCATTTTTTTGTTTTGGTTAACATGGAAGGGCTTGGTAAATTTGGTCAATATACAATATATCTGATCTGATCTTCCACAATACATGCAGTTATCCAGGAAATGAAATCTTCAAAGAGTTGATACTCAACACAAGAATGTTGTGTGATTTAAACACGTTCAGGTGACCGTTTATCAGTTTTCAAGGAGTCAACAGGTTATGGCCACGAAATTGGCCAAGCTAATAATAGCTATTCTCATTGATATATACATGATGACTGGATTTGGCAGTAACTTTCAGTGTATAAAAAATGTCATGTAGCTTTCATCCATTAATAACAATTGTTCTCTTATGATCTCACTTAAAATGAAAAATAAGCTGTACTGTTTTTATTTGTTTGCAAGGTGTCACATACACATACAGACAACATGTTGAATGATGAAAGGATAACATTAGGCAGCTGTTTAATCTTGATACCTTATAGTCCAAGCAAAACAAAAAACTTGAGGGCTAATAGTGTTCAAATAGCTATTTAAGTGGTCAAGACATTCACCTTTAAAATATGTTTATATTCTGCAATGCTTCTTGAAGGCTTCATACATGCCAGGTGCTCAGTGCAGGCCATAATCCACGGTTTTATAAATTCTAATAACTCAATCCAACTTGTTCTTTAAATTTCACATAGACAACCTAGTTTTGTTTATTTGTCCTTTAAATAATTTCACTTAGCTGTTTGGAATATGTAAAAAATGCACACTAACTACATTTAATATAAGGACAACTACACTTATGTACGACAGGAAAGTAAAGCTTTTGAAGGAAAATGTGCAAAGATGACAAACTACCTACAGTGATATCTAAGAGCATTGAAGGGATTTATTTGACAAATTTAAGTCACCTTTAGACATCTGAATCTTCATTCAGTACCCTGTCCGCTAAAAACGAGGTATTGAGATGAGGTTTCCTGTGTGCCTGTTGTGGGTAATTTTTATTAATCTTTTACAGTTATCCATAAATTTGGTAATACCTGTCAAGTAAAAATAAAAAGAAACTCCATAGTCCTTATTTGTCATATATTTGAGTATCAATTCATTGCTCCCAAAATACAACATAAGTTCAAACACCAAATACAATATAAGTTCCCAAAAAATAAGGCAAAAGATGGATATGGGCTGAACTAAAAGTGAAAGACTAACAACAGATAATGGAGGGGGAACCACAAAAGCTTTGCACATACAATCACATTGAGAAAAAAATCACACCTAGCAATATTTCTTATTCAGAACTATAGTAGCACCTAATTTTACCATTAGGAAACTGATATATATATATACCTCACTTCCGTGGATACCCCCTTCTAAAAGAGCCCTTTGTTCCAAGTAAACCCTTCCCTTCTGGCTCGGTCACCTGCTTCTTCCTGCCCAGAAACAATTCATTTCCTAGGAATGTCCTCCCCTTGCCTCATTAGTAGGCGAGGTTACTCTAAAACAAAGAGATTTTGTTGCTAGTTAACCAACCTTGACTATGCCAATGTAGTGAGAGAATGTTTTGTTTCCCTTTGTTATCCCTTACATGTCTTGCCCCTTGTGGCATGTGGGTGGGGTATATGTTGCTTGTCCCAAGATTGATTAATGGGGGAGGAAGTAGACCCTTCCTAGCATCTCTTTGTTTCCAAACTCACTCTCATGAACATCTGAGTTGCATGCCATGGTGCAAGAATCGTAGAGAAGACCCGAAGGTTTTATTTCATACTTAACAGGAACTATATGTGCGTAGCCTAAATGTTCTGGTTTTGAGGGGATGACAAATACTGCTATGGCTCAGAGCTAGACAGATACTGACCAACTGTATAGACGTCGGAAGGCCCCCAGTCAACACCTTGGTGAGGGTGTACTGTAATTAAATTGTACCTGTAGAATAATGTGCATGGTCCTTACCATTATTGAGCTAGTATCATGTTGTATGTAGTGCAAATATGCAATACACTAGAAATATATTTAGCCAGGGGGCTGCCTGAGCTAAATGTCTGGACTGTACTTTTTCTCTGTTGTTTAAAGCAACACTACTATTCAGCTAGGTGAGCGACCTATGCAGAGCACGAACCCTAGGGGCTTTTGAGGAAATACACTCTTGGTAATCTCATATGAGACCACAATTTGAGGTTACATTGTGCATTAGGAACTGAAATTGATACCATAAACAGGTTGTTATATACCATAAATTGCCATAAATACCATACCATGAAATACCATAAATTGCAGACACTAGATGTATTAGATAGCTTACTATAAACAAAGGATACAGTATTTACTTTGTAGGGGCCAGACAATTAGCGATTAATTAACATTAAGTTAACTATAATCAACAATAAAATTATCTGAAAATATAATGATCAAGGAAAATGTTAAATGATCACAGAAACTTATTTCCTGATAATGGAGGATCTAGGTTTATAATATTGTGAGAATGCTTTAAGGTTTTGGTAAGTTTCCTACTTGTTGGTGTGGTATGTTCCCATATCTGCATTCCACTACATAATAGCTTAACAAAACAATGAACAGGTTCATCCTCTGCAGGAATGAATTCATGTTACTTTCAACCAGTTTCTAAGTGCCATCGTTTATAAAGAAGGGGCCTTCAATAAGTGTAAGTAATAAAGCTCCTCTATTAATGAAGCTCTATAATGATGCTCCTATATCTGCTGGTTAGGATGGTTCTCAATTCTTTCAACGGTGCAGTTTTCCGAATTAGAGGTCAGAGATCATATGTAACTTGCTGCTTCCAAGACTTCATTCCATTGGCTCGAGATTTCCCACAGGGCTCAATATACTTCACTCTGCACTCAGTTCTTCCATTTGGTGCTCTGTGAAGTAAAGTTAGTAAAATCAGAGAAGCACATACAAATTTCTTACTTTAAGCAAACAGGTCATCAAAGGCAAACCAAACTAATAATCTTCTTGTTTCAGGATGTTAAATTATAATACTTCATATGCTTGAAAAGACTGGTTTAACATCACACAAGGAAGAAAGCGATCACAATTATGAATTTTTCAAATTTACTTATGCATGAGATTTACACTAACAAAGTGATTGTGTCACACAGGTTTACCTCCTTGTTACTTGTTCTGAAAAGGAAAAATCATACTGTGTGCAGGGTACTTTAATTATACACAAAGGTGACTGCTGTCCAAGCTCATAAAGTTCAGTTGACCTCACTTTCTTTGTTTAGTAACTGAGGTCAGAAATATGTCACTTTCACACATTAAATGGACCTGTATTCATTGCAGAAAATCTCTTTGGAAAATATTTCAGTTCCTTATTTGGCTGAGGAATTCCTCATACCCCTATGTTGTATATCTAACAACATGTTGTATATCTACCCACATCAATATTATACATCAGACCATGAAATTCATACAAAGGGAGTATGGCTTGAAAAGGTATATTCCAGAGGTGTATTGTAAGGTGTCATAGTGATCTGCCATTTATGTACATTGTGTTTGGCTAGTTCCGTGATTTTTTTTCAATGTTCGGTCCGGAGTTTTGTGCACCTGTTACCCGACAGGGATATGATAACGGGTACCCAGTTCTGATTTTTTCCTACCCGACTCAGGCCTAATCAATTAGCTGTGTTAATGTGTTAGCATCTATTAGCTGTGTTATCTATGAGTTAGCTGTGCTATCTAAATATGTTAGTATATATGTTAGCTGTACTATTTGTAATATGTCAGTATCTGTTAGCTGTGCTATCTTTATGTTAGCATATATGTTTAAGCATGTTAAATTGATACGTAATAGCGAAATAGCCGGACAAGAGTGTAGACCCCACGTAAGCTGCAGCACTCTGTAGCTATTATAGAGTGCTAACATACACAATGAATTACAACGAATTACACGGTCTACCTATCCAAACATACACATCAGAACAATGAATTACACGGTCTACATATCCAAACATACACATCAGAACAATGAATTACACGGTCTACATATCCAAACATACACATCAGAATAATGAATTACACGGTCTACCTATCCAAATATACACATCAGAACAATGAATTACACGGTCTACATATCCAAACATTCACATCAGAACAATGAATTACACGGTCTACATATCCAAACATACACATCAGAACAATGAATTACACGGTCTACCTATCCAAACATACACATCAGAACAATGAATTACACGGTCTACATATCCAAACATACACATCAGAACAATAAATAACACAGTCATATATCTCTGAAATCAGTTACTAGTGAAAAAATTGTTTTAGCCCCACAAACGGAAGTCACCCAAAGAGTTTGAGTCCCATAAAAAGGCTTGTATCCTGACCTACTTTACTAGCAAAGTTGTAAAGATGCGATCGTACCACTGCCTATACTGTGTGAATGCTTACACATTATATAGGGTAGATGGCCCTGCAGGGCCCTATGTTCTTTGTTGGCTGGGGCGGCACGCCAGGCCCTCTGTTTTCACCTGCCCTTTCAACCAAGTCTTCCATACTCGCCATTACTTGGTAGTAGCTCCATGTTTTGACCTTGCAGTGATTCCAAAAACCAACTCTTCAATCATCCCCGTACCTACAGTGTGCATATCTCTCTCTAAATTCGACACAGTTCACTGTACTACTGCATAAACATGGCCTGTTCAAAATTGGGAGTTCAAACAACACATGCGCAAATCCTCAAACCTGAACCAACATTTAGCCTGGGTGCTTTGCTTTGTTTGCAAACAACCAGCTCCACGAAAATTAGAGTCGGGCTATGTAAATAACTGTTTACGCAATGTCAAACTTCAATGGCCACTTTTGACAATGCATGAAGTACAGTCGTTTTCACATGAACGTAATGCCAAAAAATTGACTAAGCACATGGTCAAAGACACCGTGAAAAAGTTTGCAACAAAGAAACTACTGTGGTATGAATGCACATTTTACATTAGCAACTATCAATGCAGAGAGCACACGCATACTGTGAGATGAAAAATCCTTTCTAGTGTCAGATATGCAGCTTCCCACAAACTTTTAACAATTGTCAACAAGGTCTGGAGGCTTTGACCTCATATGACCTGTGATCTCTACATTAAAAGTAGGATAGGATTCTTGTACTCACTAAGGTGGATCCCCATACCAAGTATGAAGTACATGCAACCTTTACCCTTTAGTTATCCTGTTAACAAAGTGTTAAAACAAGAAATGGAGCACTAGTAACCTCTCTCCCATATAGTGGGACTTCCAGTCACTTCTGGTCACCCTACCATCAGTGAATGCCCCCATAGTGGTACTTCCAGTTACTTCTGGTCACCCTACCATCAGTGAATGACCCCATAGTGGTACTTCCAGTTACTTCTGGTCACCCTACCATCAGTGAATGCCCCCATAGTGGTACTTCCAGTCACTTCTGGTCACCCTACCATTGGTGAATGCCTGACACTCACTGCTCTGTAACATAAATGCTACCATGACAACCATTCCTATGATGACCGGAATTGCCATAGTAGGCTTAAATGATTAACCGACAACAAAACCTCACGGCTTCCTTATTGGAGGGATAAGATAACAATCCAATCTGTGAAATTTATTCTAATGTACATCATGGATAACCTTCGAAACTGATGTATCTGCCTTACAAATTTTGATTACTCACCGAATTTCTCAGAACTGCTTCTAGGCGTGTCTGTGCAAGTTGATCTTTAGTTCTGTCCTGATATTGGACCAATCTCTGGCGATCCTTAAGATCACAAAGTGCATCGATTATTACCATATGACATTGGTATCGGTTAGCAAGCACTAACCGTATCTCTACATCCTCCACCAATCGGAGATATTTATCCACAATCTGTGAAAATATGGCAGAATCCAGCAATTTAGGCAAGTGTGCTCAAGAGTGGTGCAAGAATGTTGGATCACTTTGCAGTTAAGTTAAGACACTATACATGGAACACTTTTACCTGAGGCCTCTTATCATTTGAGACTTTGAACCCTCCCCCATTCCTCCTTTGTTCTCATTAGATGTATGAATGTAAAAATAGTGACCTTACTAGTAAAAGAGAACAATCATATTATTCATTAAATAAAAAACCTGCCATTTTCAAAACAGCTTACATCAATTGGAGCATTCATTCCAGCCAAGATTTCAACCACTTTTTCAAATTTCATAGGGGCCTTGAATTTGGCCTTCCCTCTCCAATTCTGAAAATCAAAGAAAAGAAAAGGCAATAAAAACCAGAATGTCACGTGACTTCATTATTCCTTGCCAATATGAGAATAAACTTTAGATACAAGATTGCTAACGATCTGAATTGCTGAGCAGAAATGGCAAGTCTTGCAGAATTGAGTAATGCGTACCTATGCAAAGAGGGTCGAAGGTCAAGCAAACTTCACTTCTGCATAATTAGACTTATTCT
Organism: Apostichopus japonicus; assembly: GCF_037975245.1. Classification (NCBI taxonomy): domain Eukaryota; kingdom Metazoa; phylum Echinodermata; class Holothuroidea; order Aspidochirotida; family Stichopodidae; genus Apostichopus; species Apostichopus japonicus. The sequence continues at coordinate 13,833,678 of NC_092568.1, forward strand.
GACTGTAACCAACAATTGACCTTGAATGACCTTTGATCTCCATGAAAAACACTAGGAATCATCTGCTCACCAAGGTCTACCAACATACCAAGTTTAAAGTTCAAGCAACTTTTACTTTATTGAGATATAGTGTTTACAAGTTATCAGCCTTTGACCTCTGGTGACCCCAAATGACCATTGACCTCCATGAAAAATAGGGATCATCTGCTCAACCAGGGCTATCATCAGTGTAAGTTTAAGTATTTTTACTTCTTGAGATACCGTGTTTACAAGGTTTTCAGCCTTTGACCTCTGGTGATCTCAAATGACCTTTGATGGAAAACATCTACTTACTAAGGGCTACCCACATACTTTTACTTCTTGAGATATCGTGTTTACGAGCCAAAGTGTCAAATACACACGCACACACAGCATTGCATAGATTCCTTCGGCAAGGAATAAAAATTGATCACTGTTAACATAGAGTTATGGACTCCTTACTTGGTATGTCGATGCCCTCAGTAAGGTCTTGGCTGCCATTTTCATTAGAGGAATCATTGAGGTCCCCAGTTGCCAAAAATAAATATTGAACGTCTTACAGCAAGCTTCCTCTAAAATTACAGCATTGATGAATCTCATAATTGGGTGATATTAACCCTTCATAATTAAAAGCTTTCAAGTAGTTTGGTGGAGTTTAAAGGTCATTTAAGACCAACAGTAGTCAAAAACTGAAACCTTATCTCATACTTAATAATGATGTACACCCCTTATTGCCTCTTAATGAGTTGTTGTATGCTATCCTTAGAGGTTATTTGAGGTAAGCAATATCAAAAATCTTAAAACTTTGTAAACAAGTCAACTCAATATTAACATCCAGTTTTGGTGTATCTCATACTTAACATGTAGATGCCTCTTAATGAGTTTCTTTGCTTCCTTGGTGTTTTGTGGCATTCAAAGGTCATTTGAGGTCTGCAATGGTCAAATCTGCAAACATTGTACAGGCTATTCAATCCACTTCAGTTTCAGTGTTTATGAATCACATAGTTCAAATATATATATATATATGTATATATATATATGTATATATATATATATATATATATATATATATATATATATATATATATATATATATATATATATATATATATATAATGAATGTGTAGCCAGTGGTATGACAGATACTACATTTAATACAGCAGAATCCCTGTAATTAGGAGTGACACAAAAGTCCAGGTTTCAATTTCTACCTTCGACTGATGAGTCCCAAAAGGACAAAACCAATCTGTGAAGTGTAAATTGTCTGGTGTGTTGATAGATATAATAGATATATATATTAATATATAATTTCTCAAATAAGGGAATGGACACAATATCAAGTAAGTTCTATATAATTCTTAGTTTGCTTACCTTTGCTGTAAACAGAGTTTCTATGCTGTCCCAGTCTTTGATCGTTGACCTAGCTCTTAGGGCAGTGTACAAGTATTGTTTATCTGTCAACTTGAAGTCTCTCTTGAATACCTGTGGACTGCTGTAAGATGTCTAAAGGAAAACATAACATCAATGTTAGTTACTTAATGATCACATTAATCTCATATCTCATATTTATCTTATTATATTAAGGTAGCAATTGCATAGTTATAAAGCATAAGTACACACACTCATAACATTGTATAAGTGTTCCTGTACTTCACTTTCCAAGATGTAATAAACGAAAGGCACAAATGTCACAAAGATTTTGACTATTATGTTCATTCGGAGATAACAACACAGATGTTTTTGCCAATTGCCTTCCTGATCTCTTGCCACTCAACTGTCACACTATGAACAAGGTTTTTAAGTCTTGGCAATTACTGACTTCAATGATTTGCAATGCTCTTCCACTAATGCATTTTACCTTTGCAATAATCATGAATACAAAGTTTTCAGACTCCGATCTGTTGACAGGGTCCTTGTTATCACCAAGGGTGATTGATACATCAAGTATGAAAAAACTTATATTGCCATTATGACATTTACAAGTTTTTCAAACTTTGAGCCCTTGCTGATCTCAAATAACATTCCACCTACCAGTATTTGTAGGGTTCACGTAATATACTTTGGATGTACATACTAAGTAAGAGCTCATCCAAGCTTTACTTTGCAATTATGGTGTGTATAAAGTTTTCAAATGATATTTGACCTCCAAAGTTTCAATAGGTTCTTGTCAGTGCTACAGTCAAGTACATTTATTCGATTCTGCTGGGGTAGAGACGCATAAATATAGTACTATTATAGAGTAATGCATTAGAATGCCAAAGGGTAATTATGCAAATTATGCAGCTTCCTGCCATTACATCAGTTTGACATAACTTGTTTTATTCAAGTACTGATAAACTAATCGTCATAACTTGCAAGTACCAAATATCCTAATGAAGGAAAACAATGCATTTATCACTGAAAATATTCAATACTCTAGGGTATCAAAGATGCACCAGAGATTTGTTATAGTATATCTGAAACAACCATCTAACCTCTGATTGTACTGCCAAATCCTAATAATGCACAGTCTTAACAGCATACGCTGATACAACAATGCCTCACTGTAATGCTGGTATCACAAAAACTTCAGAATCCTTGGTATAACACCAGGAAAGCAAACTAAACTATGAGAATACTTCAAACATATCCACTTAACAAAATTTAGATATTCTATTGAAGTTGAGTTGTCAATGTCACATGACACTGACCATTGTGAAAACTTTTTCTAGCCATGGTTAGATATCTGTACCAAATATTACATCAGAAACAAAGTTTGAAAACAAATATTCACCAGACATTTGTACTCAAGCAGTGACTTAAGGATGTACTTAATACTGAACTGACTTATTCTTCCAACTAAATGCTCTTTAAACTTAGATATAACCTATAAAGAAAAGGTCTTTTACCTCAGGATCAAAGTAGTGATATAAACAGCAATAAAACAGTGTTGTAATGAGAGGCTGAAAGTACAATGAAGCTTTCCTTGGATTCTCCTTGAATGGGGACTTCTCCTCATGCTGAAGTCTTGCATCTTCTGGCTAGATAACCAAAACAGATCAACAAGCTTAGTGATTCCTTGCCACATTTTATATAAAAACATCTAATGTAACTCCACACACAAGATGTTTTGTGTATTGACAATTCCTGACAGCAAGGTTCATTCACCAGTGTGGAACTACATACCAAGAGTAAAGTCCGTTCATATTTCACTTTGGAATTATTGTGCCAAAAAAGATCGTCAGACTTGATGTCTGTTAACTTTAGACCTATACTGTAAGCCAATATGGTCCTGCACTCACTAAGGTGGATCTACATATCATGTGTTATGTTCATCAAAGCTTTCATTTTAGGAGTTTGATCTCTGTTGCTCCTGTGGCATGCACATAAATGAATGTAGGTTTCTTTTATCCACTAGGCTGGATCTAAATAGGATTTCAAGCAACCGCCAAGGTTATTCCACTAATATCAAACTACACATCAAGTTCATTCATGCTTCACTTTAGGAGGCAGCTTGCTTACAAGGTTTGTAGAATTCTGTTTACCACAAATGATAGTAGGATTCTTGTAATCACTACTGTACATCTACATACAATGTGTGGAGTTCATCGAAGCTTTACATCTGGAGTTACCTTACTAATTAAACATGTTTTCAGAGTTTGATCTCTGTTGATGTTTGTCCTCCAAAGAAAACAGTGTTCTTGTTCGCACTACAGCAGATGTACAAGCATAGTACAAAATTCACAGAAGAGGTAGTTTTGTAGTAATTCAAGGTTTAGGAAGTTTGTAGGACTTTTCCTATGCTGACCACAAGTGACCTTTGAACTCCATCAACTTCAGACTTCTTAATGTACATACCAACTAGGAAGTTCAACCAGAATAAATTTTTATTTATCATGTTTACAAGGTTTTCAAACTTTGACTTCTGTTGACCTTCAAATTCCACAAATTGAAACAGTTTTTTTTTTGTACTTTCCAGGTGGATCTGAATACCATGTATGAAGAACAACCAAGCTGTACTTTTTGAGGTAACATTATACAAGCAGGTTCACACCTTCACAGCATGCACAACACAGGTTATTAGCATGCCTTGTTGAGTTGCCCTAGAGTAAGCAACAGCTTACCTAGATCAATGGTAACATAATTGTATGAGAAGTGTCATTATGACTTAAGAGCCACATACACTACTAATACTGATGGAAACACCTTTTTCATTACTATTTGACAAAAAGGCAATTAGCCCTACCCATCACCAAAGCTACCCCTACAAATGTCTCAGTATTGCTTCATTATAACACCTAATGTCACCTACCTCTTTTCCATGTTATCCAAAATACAAGAACTTGTACATTTTCCCAAATTTTCTTAACAATTACCTACCAGAGTAAGATGCTATGACATTGAACTGGACTACATATTGCCTAAATCCAAGGGATAACTGGTTGTTAAGGTTAGAATTATAACAAAGGATATTTGTCATAGTGTTCACATAATGTGCTGCACGATGCTATTACTTCGTCCTACATTGATCATTGGTTTGTTCTTGTGCACTAGCTGTTCACTTTTGTGTGTATGAAACTAAAGCATGTTGACAACCTAAGGTTTGACATTCCAATTATTATGTAAGGGAAACATATCTTAGTCTGCAAACATATCAGTTACAATAGGCCTTATAACAGAGAAAGCAAGTCAGCTGCCTGAGTGAAATAGCTATGTACTGTACTTTACCTAATTTCACATATTTAACCTAACAAGTATAAACTCACAGTTATTCTGTACTGTCAGTTTCAGCCCTTCACAACTTTAAATGCTTTTGTTGGTCAATGCTTTTGACAAACTGAGCAACTGTTTGGTCATAAATTAATCAAACAAGTTTTGACATCTCATGCCTGTACACCTTCTGTTACATCTCTATCAACAATAAATATTAATGGTAGAATGAGCATGTGGCAGGAAGCTGGCAGTCATTGAGGTAGTAAGGTATGAAAGGTTACCAGGTCACTCTAAACACTTTAGAGTAATGATGTTTGCAAAGAGACAGGAACATGAGGAGGTGGAAACTCTTGGTAAAGCTGACTTATTCGTCCAGCTTAAATTCCTAGAAGGAAAGCATTTTGAATGATGTCATGTTGGGTCCACCCATGAATCTCAATGACCAAATTTGCATTAATATAAAAATGAGGTCCCTGGGGTACATAGGTGACAACTTGGAGATCTTTGATATTGACCAAACATTCCACAGGCCTTTAAACTTAGCTGAAGAGACAGACCTACTGATAAATGATAGGAAATCCATCGGATTGGAAGTCAGTTGAAGGTTTTAAGACAGAAAGTTTGAACAGAAAATGAAATTAAATACCATGTTGATAGTACAGAATAAAGTCATAATTGGTATTACCTCTATAACAACCTGCTTGCTCAAGAGTGCATCGTATTGCTGGACTACTTCAGCTTCAAACTCTCTAGATTCAATTCCTCTGAAGGAAACTCTGTAATAATTACATAAAGATGTTAAGCTCTGACAAGGGGAAGCAATCAACAAGTTAACATGAAAGACTTAGTGAAAGGCTTAGTGATTCCTTGTCACATTATAAATGAGGAGAATACCTGTAAACTATGCACACAAGGTTCTTGCACTTTAATAAGATGGATCCACACACCACATACTGTATGAGTTCATTCAAGCTTTACTTTTGGAGTTATCCTGTTATGTTTGACCTGAATTGAACTTTGCCTCCACAGAAAAGAAGATGGTTCTTGTACACAATTAAAGGGTATGAAGACTCGCGCACAAACAAACGTCTCATGCCGTTTTGAATGAGGTGTAACACCATTGATCCCAGAAAATACACACACAGCTTGCTACCGTTGGTAATTAGACAATAGTGTACAGTCAATGCATACAGCTACGGTCAATACCCACAACACAGTGTACATAGCAGCCATGGACATCTCAGGTCTAGATAAAAGATAACAAGGTATCAGGTTTCATTACTGTCTGTATTTTGTAGCGACAAGAAGAAAACTTCACTTGCAAGCAACGGAAAGTTAACTTTTTCAGAGCGCGGCACACGGTTTGGGGCAAGTCTTCAATGCCTTTGAGCAGATCTACATACAAATATGAAGTTCATTCAAGCTCTACTTTTGTAGTTATCATGTTTAATAACAAGGGTTTGAGACTTTGAGCTCTTTTGACCTTAAGTAACATTTCATCTCAACAAAAAACAACAGGGATCTTCTCCCTAGTTGGATCAACACACTGTTTGCATTTTATGTAAGGTTTGCTATTGGAGTTATAAAGTTAATTTTTTTTTCAAATCTAAAGCTCTAGTGATCTCAAATGATCTTTGATCTCCAAAAAAACCCCAACTGGGTTCTTGTACTAATCAACATGGATCCACCTACCATGTGTGAAGTTAATCTAAGATTTACTTTTTATGTCATTGAGTTCACAAAGTTTTCAGACTTTCACCTCTGTTGACCTCAAGTGACCTGAGACCAAGTGACCATCATAGAAAACAATAGAGATCTTGAATTCGCTAAGGTGAATCCTTATCATACCAGGTATGAAGTTCATCAGTCATGTACTTTTTAGTTAGAGAGTTAACATGACATCACACACACACGCCAGGATACCCACTCAAGCCATCACCATCGAAAAGATTCCTTTTGCCTTCTGCAAGGATTCAAACATAAAATACATTTGGTGACCCACTTTCTTATTATTTTTAACACTTAAAAAGGAGCATATTTGGCCCCAAATAATAGCAAAACTTTACAAAACTACAGTCCAAGAGCATGGATATGTTTTGGTTTGGTCACCCGACAGTGTGCCCTTGCACAGTCACATGTTCAACTGCATTGTAGCCTGTGTACATTAAAACATTGATCAAATTTCTACTTAAAAGGTGACTTTAATTAGGGACAAAATTAATTTCAATATTTTGTAGTCCATTAAAACTGTTGTTATCAGTTCAGTACAATACATTACAAATTTGTCTAGGATTCGGTGTTGAATGTCATCCAAGGGTGCTCCATTGTTTATGAAGCTAACAGAACATGCTTTGGTAGAATTATGAGAATTTATAAAACAATGGATTAACATTTAAGCCTGCTACAAGGAGCAGACATCATCATCATCATCACTGTATTTCTAAAGGAACACTCCAGAGACTTTACATATTTTTAAGGTGACTTTCTTAAAACTGTAATAGCTATATAAAATGACTTCATTTTTGTTGTGTGTGTTTAATTATTGCAAATATTTGAACACGGATCGAAACAGTACAACACATGCATCCCTTCAAGGGCGGCGGAACCGGGGGGGCACAGGGGGCACGTGCCCCCCCCACTTTTCCTCAGGTTAAAAATGTGCCCTTTTTCTACATAAAAATTGAGGTGTCTCAAGTTAGCAAGAGGCCAGGGAACCAGAATGAACACTCGGGAAGGGCCGTTTCCGGCCATCTGAGGGGTTTGTAAAACCAAAAATTTTCTTGTACGCTCCGCGCCAACCGATGGTGGCGCTCCGCTCAGATAGTCGTGCATATAACTTTGCAAATCCTGGCTACGCCCCTGACTTTTAATGAATTTCTATGGGTCAAACTCAAAGCTATTTCGAATGGAAAAAAATTGGATAAGATATTAACAAGGAATACACTCTAATTCGGAAGATTCCTACATTAGCAACTAGCATGATTTCACCTCATTTTGTCTCAAAAGAAAACTTGTTCCTTGTTTTCCAATTTGCACATTGGGCTAGTAAGCATATTTTCCTTGAGGGGGGGGGGGGGCGTTGATGGAGTGATGTGTATACGCAAATAAGATAATACAATAAGAGTTATAAAGGGTACTAAATATAAGGCTGCATCAGTCCAATCGAATTTCTGCAAAGTGCCCTTTGATGTCGGTGCCCCCCCAGATTAAAAGTGCTTCCGCCGCCCTTGCATCCCTTGCACTGTAGGCCTTCATTACCATCAGATAAGAAGATTGTGTGTGGTCATGTGACAAGAACTCACTTAGTTGTTAGATTGTCTGAAAGGATATACCTTTTTTAAGAAAGCACATTTACTTTTGTTTAAATAAAATTGAGGTAAGGCTCAACCAGAGCTACAAGTGTATGTAGAAATAGGGAAAACAGACTCCTAAAACTTCACTCAAATGCTTTTACACATAAAGAATATATGTTTAAACTGCAACAATTTCAATTCAAGCTGATGAGAAAAATATTCACAGCTCTTATTTTGGCACAAATGAACAGATTTTTGTCAGATAAAAAGGCATAACCCCCCACAGAACTAGGTAAATAGCCAGATATCAGATTTAAAGTCACCCATGACAAGAACACTTAAATAATAATACCTGCTACAATATGTATATAATATCATAACAAAGGCTTACACATCTGGATGACTATCATTGAAGGGATAAAAGTGTACATTTGACTTACGAATAACAATTGGATACGGCCCTACATCTAGCCTCTGGGTTAAGCTCTTCTGAAGCAATCTTAAACCTCCACATCTAAAGATGAAAAGTTTAAAACTGATTAAAAGTAAATATGCAGCTTCAAAATAGTTTATTTAAGAATTGAAATAACATGATTTGTTTTGGTAGGGGTAGATCATTTCTACATTTCAATACAAAGGGATCATTGTTACATTTGAAATCAGTTCAAAGACACTTCTTATATTGAAGGGATTATTTGAAAATAAAAAAAATTAATGGACCTCTGTTTCCTCTAATAATGTATTTACAATCAACATGGCCATACCGTACCATACAGAAACATTGTTGCATTTTCTACTGTGGCGGCCTTAAGCAGAGGGTTCAATGTGTGGTTTCTGTGGTAATTGACTCTCTCCTCCAATTACAGCGAATGTTTTATTTTTGGGTGCCCAATTTCTGTTATTTATAAATTTGCTCAAAATTTCTTGTAACTATCTGACTAATGTAGAGCAAGTGAGTTAAATTTGTTCAATTAATCAAGAACCAGAAAAGATCAGAGGTGTCCATCTCTTATATGCAGAACTCACCTATGGGCAACAACCAATTAACTCACTGGTAAGGAGTTTACAGTGTAACATTTTTATTCAAAATGTTTAAATATCCAGAAAGAACAGTCTTCCTAGGTGAAACGTAGACACATAGATGTATGAGCAAATGGATATTTTCTTTTACCAACTTTGACCTAGCAAATCAGATCTGCCACCAACCAGTCCTTTAATAGATGTTGTTCATGAATGAGTTACATGACATTGGTTTATACACTGTGAAACATTTTCACAACTTACTGCCAAAGTCATCTAGTATAAATCACAGAGAAATGACCAATTTTGAGATAACCTGTTGACCTCTTGAGCCAATACATTGACCAAAAGACGGTATTAGCATGGTAGGACTCACAAATTATTTGTAGCTTTAATTTTGGGGTTAGCATGTTTATAAGGATTTATTACTTTGACACATTTGGATTCTTGCACTTACTAAGCTGGTTCTACATACTGAGTATGAATTCCCACAAATATGTACTTTTTGACTAATCATGTTTACCAAGTTTTCAGACTTAAATGGATATTAAGACTGATCCACATACCAAGTATGAAATTATCCACCATGAACTTTTTGAGTTACAGTGTTTACAAGCAAGTGTCACATACTCACACACACATTCATACACACCCCATCACCATTACAAGGATTCCTTCAGCCTCTGGCAAGGAATAAAAAAAAAAAAATTGTCAATGAAGAAAACCTCAAACCCACAAATTTCATGTTGTTCTCTTACTCACAACACACTTACTCGGCCAAGACAAAAGCAATGGCTTTGGGTCAAACAGTTTTAGATTAGATATTTTGTAACCTTTACAACCATGCAAAAATCTTGCCAATTGGTTTGGTAGTTTCTTTGGACTTGCCGGCTATTTGTTACAAAAATTAAGTGACAGATCTTCCTCTAATAGCTAAGTGATTTGCACAGTGGTCAACAAAGATCACATCACCAAAGTATAGTTTTCATTTTGTTTCATGTATAAATATATAAGTATTAAAATGCTATTCATTCCTTCAATCGTCTCTTCAGAAGTATAGTTTTGGTTCGTTGGCTGTTTACAGTAAATTGCATTTTGATTATCATTTTAGAGTGCATCATTTTTCTGTTTGATTTGTCCTGCTGTTGTGTTCCCTTTCTTTCTCCTCTGTATTTTCTCTTCTATTTCTTTAGGTAACAATTGTTTCTCTCCTTAAGGTGCCAGACTGGAAAAGCTCTGCTTATTTCTAGCCTTCCTACCCATCAATTACCTATAAGTTGTCTTTTGTTTGTCTCAATAAACTGAATATACCCTTTATTGGGATCGAACTTTGCTGCCGGTTGCAGCTCAGAGGTGCTGCAAGGTTCTCCCAAGCCTAGCTATATAGCTATTGTACAGAAGACCAGCTACCTCTAATGCTCTTTGGGAATTGTTTGTGACAATATGGATGCAGCCAGCATTTCAATGATTCTGTGAAATTTGTTAGGTTGTTCATCACTTTCTTTTAGGATATCAATATCATATTGCACAGAAATATCAATGTTACAATTTTGTATTATCTACTAGGATACAGAGACTATACTGTAATGTTGCAAGTGTCAAGCGAAAACCACTTATCCCAGAAAGTGGCTCCTGGACCTCAGAGCTTAATTTCACTATTGGCCACATATTAAGCTAGACTGTGTTAAGATTGTGCTGTAATGAGGAATGGATATGTGCACAAATTAAAGAGTCAGTAGACACATGATCCTAAACCCTTTCATGCACAAGGAACATCTCCATATGAACGAGTTTGTATCATAGAATCTGTGGTGTACCAATTGCACAATGTGATGGGACAAACAGCTGAAAACTTTTCCATGAGTGCAAATCAGTTGTGTTTTAATGGTAAATTCACAGTAGAAGTTCTCTCTCCCCCCCCCCCCCCCCTAATTGTTATAAATAAAAGGATACTGGACTGATCAGCTGTATTTATAAACAAAAGCGTTATTTCTGTAAACCTCAAATAGTGTCTTCAAAGAATTTCCTTGTTTTAGTGTATCACATATTTCACAAGCGCACTCATTGATATGCATATTATTCGCACCAAAATCAAGAGGAACTGTGACTGGGTAATTGTTTGTCATTATGCCAGGAGACAACTCAAACTGATTTACAGTTCATGAGATTTTGTGTTTATCAACTGATTTCAACTTAAAATTCATAAGCCCCAAGATACAAATCAGGGATGTGCCCAGGATTTCCTGAGTGTCGGGTATACTGATCGCCTTCCTGGGGGAAGGGTTTAAGGGGGAGGGGGTGTCCCCCTGCACTTTGAGAGATTTATCGATTTTTGAAGGTGCTCAGATGCCAAATGCTGGCACTTGTGTAGCTTTTTAAGCATATACACTAGTTTTGCTAACAATCTACATTTTTTTATTTGTTTTTAGTGAAATATTATGTATCTGGTAAAAGTTATTAGTTTATTCAAAGAGATTTTACAAGGGACCGATTGAGAGCCGTAAGATATGTTTCTCACATGCGTTACTGATGCATTATTTTTCTGTATGATTTTGGCATAGACTAGGCACAATTTATTTTGAATACATTGTTAGGAATGTTGGGAATTTAGATGAAAATAGGGCTGGGCGGGATTCACGATTTTTAAGACAGTGCTGGGCGGTAATTTCTAGTGCTGGGAGGGGCTGCCCAGTGCCGCCCTGCGTGGGCACATCCCTGCAAATGATGACATGGTCTACCCATATATCTATCTCAAATAGGAATTTTTCAAATATGAAAAGAAGATACTGCTTTGTAGAAATTGCATTTGTACGTTTTTCACTGTAAATCCTGCCCACTCATTTAATAATATGCATGTAATCTGCACCCAAATCAACAGGGACCACTAGTGGCTCATGAGGAATCAGTGTACAAAGTATCAATTAAAATCCTGCCAATTGTTCTTGAGATTTAGTGCTTACGCTTTATACAGATACATACAAACACACACACCTGTGAGCCATCAACATTGCATTTTTTGCACCCAGTCAAGAATAAAATACACTACAGCTGTCAAGAATACATTTAAGCAGCATGTATGCATCAAGTACAAAATGCATCAAATCTTAAATTAATGAGTTTGAAGGTTTACTAGATTTCACCACAGGTAACCTCATATTACTTTTAACTACCACAAAAAACTATCATAGAGCTAGCACACATTAAGGGACACCTAACAACCAATTACAAACTTCATCAAGCTGTGGTTTTTTAAGAGATTTATTTTAAAGGCATTTACATTTTGACCCACTGTCAACCTCAAAATGAGCCTAAACCAAACCCAGTACCAATGTGAAATCCACTAAGAGACACCTACGTACTAAATATGAGAGATTAATCAAAGCTAGACTTATTGAATTAGCATATTTACAACATATACTCACACTTTAATAACCTACTACTTCATATGACCAGTGACCTCCATTATACACTACTAAATAGCTAGTTCTCATTAAAGGGCACGTATAACCCATTTAAAGGTTTTAGTTCTTGATAGAGCTTTTAAGGGAAGGAAGAAAGAAATACTTACCCACATACACACACCAAGGTCAGGTCCACCACCCAAATAAACCACACTAACAACATTGAGATTCATTACAGCATCATTGCAATTAACTTATCTTTCAAATGAATGAACTGATAGATGTAGGTAACCACAGACACATGTTTGATTATTATGATATACTTACAGCTGCATCATCTGTTCTTGCCAGTTTCCTGTGTATAAGAAGAAAAAATTCTACTGAAGCCAGGAAGTACAACTACTTATATGTGGGTATACATGCAGCCAATTTAGAATTTAGCTTGGTTGTCCAGTTGCATTTATCAACAATTGTTAATAATTCATCGGTTTCATGATAAAATTTCAAAATTTAGAAATACTTCCAAATTGAGATATCAAAAGTTAAAAGTTTGATGTAAAACATACATTGTTGAAACATCAAAATGAAACATTGAAATTTACAGATAAAGCATGAAACTTGACAGAGGTAACTTCAAAATTTGGAGATATACCACAGAAACTGAGAGATAAGATGTAATGAATTTAAGGTAAGATGTCCAAATTTCCACACAAATAATGTGATTTTATGATGAAACTTCATCAAACCAAGGGATATAATGTTGGAATTTGAGGATAAAACACCCACATATGATTTCAATGGTAGAACTTGAGATGATACTCACAATTCTGTGAAAACAAAAACCAGAAAGCCAGCAGGCTTATATGGAATCAACTGATTGATAGAACAACTGAGGAAAATGTATCCTAAAGTCAAATATCAGAACATCAGAAAAGAGTTCTAAATAACTCTGACCATTAAAGTTACTACCCTTCTGAGAGTTGATGATAGTAGTGCAGACAGTGAGTGTAGGTGGTTGTTTTAATTACTAATACTATTTCAAGTTTTAACCATTCTTAATGATTCTTTTTTCGTGTGGATAAAATCACTCACCACCGAAAACGATAAAATAATACCGGTGAAAAATACTCAAAATTGAAATCTTCAATCCATCGCAACAGCAACAGTGTACGTTAAATACTACATTCCCTCTTACAAAACATAGCACATATCTTCCAAACAATTACTGATTTCCAGCTAATTGAAAGTGGTATACAAGGGTAGGCAAAAGTGTATTTTTCTTTATTGGCAAACCGATGATTAGGCAAAATTTCCCATTGACTTAGTGTGGAGTTAGGCTACCATGTGGTCGAAGATAGCAGCAATAATGAACATATTCGGTGAATATTTTTAGTGCTAGCTAATTGCAACATAATTTGAGCGAATAAACAGATGGTTCGGCTACATTTCCATGTTTACTCTTTGTTATTTTAGGGGACCATATGGTCGGAGATTTGTGGGCATTTTAAGCAAACATATTTTGTCAGTTGTTCATAACAACAGGAGTATCGATTGAAACGTATATTTCGGAGGTGTAATGTAAGGTGTCAAAGTGATCTGCCATTTATGTACATTGTGCTTTGTGTTTGGCTAGTTCCGTGATTTTTCGATATTCTGTCCGGAATTTCAGGTACCTGTTAGCCAATGGTAACACGTACCCGGTTCCGATTTCTTGCTTCCTGACTCAGGCATTTACCAAAGGGTAAATTACATAGCTTTATGTCAATTTTAAGCTTCAGTGTAAGCAATTTCCAGTTTAACTGATATGTGACAAACCCTTGCAGCCAGCTGTCAGTCTCAGCAGGGAAGCACTACAAGTAAGCAACCTAAATAGGCAGCTTATATTTGATGAACAAAGAATGGAAATATTTAACCAAAAAGTAAAATTTAAAGTGATTTGAAAGATCAAAATATATAATCATGGATATGGGTAGGTGAACATTTCGGTCCAAAGAGGATAGGTAAGGTGACACAGCCATACAGACAGACAAAAGCACAGGTGGATTGTGCTGGCCACTTCCGAGTTGGGTAATAATCTTCCCAGAGTTGTAATATCCCTACCTCACTGTCTTTGTCTTCCCATATTATATTCAAACTGTGAAGAGGCAAATGTGGAACTCTTACCCCATTTCTTTGGCCACATCGTCATCTTGTCGGACTTTAAGGAATGCTATATATTGGTTTGCAGCATCTGGTCTCTTGTGGAGTTCTTCATGAAAAAGTGATTTCGAAAGGGTTCTTTTAAGAAACATAACCACCTGTTCATAAAGCAAAAGTGGGGTTATAAAGCAGAATTATAATAGCCAGGTAGTATAACATTTTGAAATAACTTTTGAGGATAAGCCAAAGTACCTGATGACAAACAGCTTACAGTAAAGAAATGAGTGCAGGCCATCAGGGTGGTTACTTGCAACAAATTAAAAAGAATGCTAGTGTTCAAATGATGGTTACACCACAGATAACAAAAAAGTCTAGGCAAAGAACCAAATTTAAAGATAATAAAGTTATTGTAATATGACAGAAAATGGACCTCTGGAGAATTAATTTCCCTGATAAACTCTATCATATCAAAATGTTCGTTGACCTTCATGCACAATAAGTGCATCATAATATCTTTGACTATTGAGTTACAGTAGTTTTATAGTTAGTGTGCAATATTTTCACTTGTTGACCTTTAGAAAAATGTTGTTCATTCATTAGCAAGTTATTGTTCAGCAACAAATGGGTATATGAGTGATATATTCCTCATTCTTATTGCTATATCTAACATCATTGCCTACACCTAATCATGTGTACATAATACAAATCCTTAACCTGATCATCTCTTATCAGCCAGTTTTCATACTTCTAGGTAATTAAATGCTTTGTACACTCTGATTTCCATACCCTGTAATATCCCATTGCTCCATGGTTTTAGGTTACATTAGGACCTTATGTTTTATGATTTACTTTAGAAGGCACAAAACAACAGTATGCATTTAACTTTTGGGATAAAACCAGAAAGCCACTTGGCTTTGTGATTCCTTGCTATGCAATTTGTTCAAAGTTCCAAAGAACTATCTAATGTAAAGCTTAATCAGAAAATATGGAAAAGATGCCTAATGTAGAGCAAGTGAATTAAATTTGTCCAAAAATTAAGTGAGAACCAGAAAATATCAGAGATTTCCAGCTTTTATTTGTAGCACTCAATTGTGGGCATCAAACAATGAATTAACTGGTAAGGGTTTTACAGTGTAGAATTTTTATTCCAAAATGTTTAAATATACTGAAAGAACAGTCTAGATGAAATATAGACACATACAGTAGGTGTTCTACGTATGAACAAATGGTCAATTTCTTTTACCAATTTTGAGCAAGCAAATCAGATCTGTCATCGCTCCTTTAATAATTGTTATTCGAGATAACCTGTTAATCCCTTGAGCCAAATTTGAGACCATTGGGATAACCTACTGACCCCTTGAAGCTCAGAGTGTGGAAAACTAACAAGGGCCTCTTGTGTGTTTAAAGCATCTACCACATGTGTATCAACTATTTGAAGCAGATTTCATTTCCAGGATGACTAAACATGTATTGTTGAATATCACTTGAGATCTATTTATATTTGGCATGTCCAAACTATGTTTACCAAATGAATCAGAAACAGATTAATTGTAGCTTTAATATTTGAGTGTAATGTTTACAAAGATTACATACTTTGACACATGTTGGTTTTATAACAATTTTGATAGTGTTCTCGCACTCACCAAGCTGGTTCTACATACTAAGTATGAAGTTCCACAAGTTATCACGATTTCAAATGTTTACAGACTTTGACTTATGTTGACTGCAAATTTCCTTTGACCTCTACCAAATTCAATTGGGTTCTTTTACTCACCAAGCTGGATCTACATACCATGTAAACAGATGCACTTTTTGAGTTATTGTGTTAACAAAGTTATCATAATCTGACCTCTGTTGACCCCAAATATGCATATATGCATATGTGAGCTCCTTTGTTGTTCAGGTTCTGGATATGCAGCATTTTTAAGATTTTCACATTTTGCCTTCTGCTGACCACAAATGACCTTTTACCTCCACCTAAAACCTTCTTGTACTAATTATGGGGAAGCCACGTGCCAATTGAAAACTGATTATTACAGTCTTAATTACTAAAGTCTATATAGCATCATCCATTAGGCATCTTGTGACATAATTTTAATAATTTCTTACTTCATGAGAAATATCCATATGTTATACTTACTGCTAATATTGCATTACCATCATGATAACCTACAACAGCATCAAGCAATGCTAGTTTATCCTTCAAGGACTTGTATGGCTCTAGAGAAAAGTTTTCCCCTGTGATGATGCGAGATACAAGGTCTGCTATTGACAAAGGAGACCACCTTGACTTTTTTAAGTTCTGCAAATGAAAAAAAGGCATTTTCTGTATCAAATCAATACTTGGACAAAGAAGAACACCATGCACATCCTTTAAGTAACTACTGGTTGATGGCTAAAGTTGCTGCAACAATTTCATGTGGAATGGGAATGTCACATTTACAAGATTTCCAATCTTTCACGACTGTTCACCTCAATGTCATTTGACCTCCACCATCAGCAATAGTTTTTAAGTATTATGTGGGACATCCACATATGACATCCATTTACACTTTTCTTTTAAGGACAACAATTTAAAAAAAAAACATCAAATTTTGATCTGCTAAACTTAAAGGACCCTTACTTTGAGCAAACACAACAGGCTTCCTGTACTCACAACATTTCTTTTATTCATTCCAAAAATGAACAACATATTCATAACTAGTAGCATAAAGAATGTGAAAGATATTAATATAACAATAATAACAAAGATTTATAATGCACACAGAAAAGGGCACTCAAGGCAAAGAAGTTGATGAACTCCTACAAAATTAATGTAAGGTGTCCATTTATTTATTATTGCTATTGTTACATGCAAATTTAAGAAATCCTCATATCATACCAAAATATACAGTACAAATATTTCAAAATCTATTTTATTTACTGTGCTGCAGTCTTGAGAAGTACTTGAAACTTTTTTACAGACTAAGCTTCAAGTTTATGCTCTTATATTCTTATATACATCTTTACTTACACCATCTACAATACTCAATTTTTAATTGAGAAAAGATGACAAATTTCTAAGGAATTTCAAGAACACTGTCTACTGACATCAAAATGAAGCTTCAAAATGCATGCAAAGTCTGATTCCACAACTGCTTGTACGATCTGTACATTTTCACATAATTTTCACTGTATCATGCTAAAAGAGGAGGGAAAGATCACTTTAACAATATTTATGAAACTTTTAAGCTTCTCAATGGCAATAAATCACTTATCATTCTGGCCTGTGAGTTCAGAACACTAAAACTGATGTTACTGTATAACAGGGAGCCACATGTATACTTTTGCAACCCTCTCGGCATTCCATAGTACTACTCTAGTGTCCCCACTGTAGCAATACACCATATATTTAGTGAAGAACTGTGTATTATAAGCTGATCATAGATGAAGAATACATGAGTGATGTATGTTTGTAGCTTACAGGACCATTAGTATAATGATTGCAGTATCACTATTACTTTTATTCTGACAACACTGTGTTGATGTCAGGAAAATGCTTGCGATGCCCCATTTGTCCTTCCAGTATTACAAATTTTCTGATCATATTGAGATAAGTAAAAAAACATTCAGAGCAATGTATATATTAGATTTAACTGTTATATTAATTGCTGACCACCATAGAGGAGTAACAACCATCAGGCTCTTGTATATTTCATATATCAAAAGTACTTGGATTAAATTGTACCCTTACTCATATTCTAACCAGATGAAAACCCTTCCCAATGTTTACTTGCCGTTAAATATAGCACATAAGCAGCACAAGAGTATCTTGTAAGCTAAACCTGGCTGAAGTTCATACTGCAGATGGAGAGCAGTATAAATCTAAAGAGAGTCATTGCTTACATGGTTTGATGGCTGGGAATCATGGGCACTGCAAACCTTAAATCAGCTTTCACCTATACCAAATTGTGGAGCAATTTTACTTGTCATTCCTTTGGGTAATCTATGATGTATATATAATCTCTTATAAAGAACTTCTGTTGTTTTAACATTTGAAACACTGCTTGCCCCAAGTGACCTTTGACTGTCACCAAAAGTAATAGGATTCTTGTACTCACTATAAGAAAGACACATGCCTAATATGAGCTATGTGATTTAACCTTTCTTGGGATTCATGTATTCAATGTTTGTGTTTATAAAGCTTTACAGAGTGTGATGTCTGATGACCCCAAATGACCTTTGACCTCTACCCAAAACAATAAGTCTCTTGTATTCATAATAGGGAAGCGACATGTAAACCATGAGAGTCAATAAAGTTTCCTATCTGCCGATATCGTGTTTACAAGGATTTCAAGTTTCGCCCTCTGCTGACCCCAAATGACCTTTGACCTCCTTCCAAAACAATAGGGTTCTTGTACAAATTATGGGGAAGCCATATGCCAGACGCTACCCAATCTTGAGATTATTTACAAGCTAGGGCATCACATACACACAACAACACACACATATGCCAACTTGACTGCATAGGTTATTTGTCTGCCTATGGCAAGTAACTAAAAAGCTGTACTACACAGGTGGTAAGCATGTGGATACCCAAAAGCAGTACTCAGACTGAGTTATTTGGTGCCCAGATAATGAGATAAAAAGGGCTCCATTTAAACTGCAGTAACATCATCCTATGGATAGAGTCCAATGTTGGTCTTTGTTTTATATGATACCTACAGAGAACTACAATGACTTACCACTAATTTTCTTTCTAAGGATTTATTCTCAGCCACTAATCTTGCTGTCTCGGTCATTGTTTGCTTGCTGTCGTTTCTCATTGCTGTTGAAGAGAAAGTGATCCATTTCATATAAAGTTGCACAAAAAATTTATGGAACCAAATCTACATACATAAATCACAAATGAGTGGGAGGGCTTCTAAGGCAACAAACTGATATTTTTTCAAACAACAAATAATATGTTTTGCACTTCGTAGAAACAACTACTGTGAAAATGATTACATATTTTCTTTTAGGATCTCTTAAGAGTTGTGGAATGAGCATTGTATCCTTTTTGATATATTTTTGAGAACTATAAACAAAGTTAGAAGAATACCATACAGACACCAGCACATGCTGGAATACTCTACTGACATTTAAAATTAATAAGCTGAATTGCTTCATAGAGTTCTGGGTACAAAAGACTTTAAAACAACTTGACATGTTTATACCATTTCATAGTTTAGTACACGATATTAATTTGAAATCTTACAGCAGGCATTTCCAGATTTCTCATTTTTGCAAGATACTCTCACTATTACCTGATGAATAAAATTTCTAATGCACATTATCACATTTATGACTGTTAAGTCACCAGGCATAGACTGAAGCATACAAACTTTGTGCAGAGTGGACATAGCTTTTCTTGAACTTTCCAAAATGTTAGCACCTTGCATAGAATGACTAAATATCAATGCTGATCCTTTCTGACTAAAGTGATGACATCAGCATTTGAGTATACAACAGAATCCACTGTGAACTCAGCAAAAGTCATTAATCAGTCAGTGGTAAAGATAGTTCACCATTGTTAAGATCAAGCAACTTATTGGGTTGTCAACCTGTCACTGGAGCACATCCACTACATGACATTGAACTTCTGTCATCATCCAAAGATTCTAGTCAAACCAGGAATCTCTGAGACATTACAATTCCTTCCGTTTCAAATATGTCTTGAAAACTATGTCACCTTGAATTAGTTTTGTCCAAGAGTAAGGTCAGAAACCAAAAATGCTGTAGCTCAAATGACAGGTATCTGTAATAATCATATATTGGCCAATTTGGCCACTGTTGAGAAATTTACAATAAATCATTATTTACATTAATTTCCAAAAGTCAACAAGCAAAAGTTGATCAAGTTCTGCAGATGACAGACCAACATATAGTCAAATGAATTGCCATGCAATTGCATAGCCTAGGTCATGTACATACTCTTACACGTGCAATTATATAAAAACAAACATCCAAAATAACATGCCTTTGTTTTTAACATACACTTTCAAAATGAAAAGCACAAACCTTGGAAAAAAGCACCCCACACCATCCTTCATTCATACTCGACGTACCATATTAGATTAACATGTTCGCACGTGGATAAACACGTAATCCGTACACTAACAGAAATTGGGGGTTCCCAACTATTCTATGATATTGGAATAGGGAAACCCTTCAAGTTCAAAAGTTCACAATGAAAAGTTTTCAACTATCAACAAGATACCACGTGTTTGGAACTTTAGACAAGAAGAATGTAACATAGGGGCTATGTACAGGTGCGTATCCAGGGGGGGCGTTGGGGGCGCGCGCCCCCCGGGTAAGGAAAAGAGGAGAGAAAAAAAGAGAAGAGAAAAGGGAAAAGGAGGGGGAAAAAAGAAAAGGAGGAGAGGAAGGAAGGGAAAAGAAAAAGAAAAAAAAGAGAGAAAAAGGAAAAAAGGAGGGAGTAGAAGATAGCCAAGACCTCGGGAAGAGAAAGAGGAACAGTCATAGTTAAAGCGCTGATCCCTATAATATACACAGGGTAGCCAGTGACAGATCAAGGATTACGGAGGGGGTGTGCGCCTCACCCTACCCCTTACACCGACAACTCCATTTTTGACGTTTCCATTTTTCCTCTCTCACTAATGTATCTATATAAATACTATATATGGTCTATCATAACGCGTGTGTGTGTATGGACGCCTTAAACAATTGTACAATTGTGCTATATGGAACCAACTGTGCACTGGTCTTGAACTCGACCGAGTCGTCGGGGTACATGACGCATTTCGGGAAGGGGGCGACCGCCCCCCCCCCCGAGCAAATTTTGTTTATGACATCGCTAGTAATATCAAAATAGACAATGCTTAGATGCAACTTACAAGGCCTGGGAAGTGTCATTTCCAGCGATCTGGGAGGCATTTTCGGCCAAAATTTTTCTTTTACGCTTCGCGCCAACACATGGTGGCGCTTCGCTTAGATAGTTTGCCCCTCCCTTGGCAATTACTCGCTACACGCCTGTTCGAATTTGTAAAGCAAAGAGCAGATATAACATCATATCAGTGAGCATTGAAATGCATGTTCCACGATGAACAGCCTCAAAAACTGTCTATGTGTGTAGTTAAAGGCGTAGGAGCCCAATTGGATTTGGGGGCTGTAATGACTTGCCCGAAAAAAAGCCAAAATTTTTCGCGCGCAAAGCGCGCGTTCAACATACCGATGCCAGTACCATATAAGCAAGCATCGGTCATTACAGTGCATGGCATCGTGTACCACACGGTCCGTCAAAGTTGCACAGTATACCGCTGGATGCTATGTAAACAACCAAATGTCTTATGTAGATGGAGAAAAACCATACAGATCCATTTATGTCAAAACTCTCTTTTACAGTAGTAATGTCGGCCAAGCTTACAACTTTATTTTAATTACCAAGGAGATCATTTTTAAGCTATTCATTGCTATTTATTTTTCTTTCAGTAGGTGCCCGAAAAAGATGGGGAAAAATTTGGTTGCGGGGGGGGGGAGGGGGGCTGCAGCCACCGCCTTCTACGGGACCTACGCCTATGTGTTTAGTGTTCGCTTTCGATATACCTGATATCGGAAATATCTGCTATTTTTCATTTCCTTCAACCAAGTTTTATAATAGCCATTATAACAGGTTGCAATATTTCTACACCAAGAAATTAACTGTGTCGGAATTTTCCAAAATTTCCTCACCAACATTCTTCATCATACTTTCCTCTACTCGTGCAACTTTGACCTGTCTGTTAGGGGATCAAGGAGGTTTTATATATTGCTTGTACCATAGATTGAATTTTGTGCAACATTATGGGTATGTTTTCAAGTGATTTTATTCACGAGAAATGGGAATTTTCAAATTCTCAACAAATAATGGGCTTAAAACCTTGAAAAGTCGGGCTTTCTGATATTGTGGGCCGTGACGTAGAATCACCTACAAAAGCAATGATCCATAGGAAATGCAATCAGGTCGAACATGATGTGTGACTGGTGACAATCTTCAAAAAGGTTATGGATGGAAAAAAACTTTGGGGAAATACTTGGTTCTCAGGCAAAAGTGTATCTGGTTGGTCATTTTCAAGCCCGAGAAGTGCTATTTCCGGTGATCTGGGGGGTATCAAAACCAGAAATTTTCTTGTACGCTGCGCGCCAACCGATGGTGGCGCTCCGCTTAGATAGTAATTTGCGCCCCCTGGGTTAGAAAATCCTGGATACGCGCCTGATGTAAATACGGGATTATAAACTACATTCA
This sequence comes from Apostichopus japonicus, assembly GCF_037975245.1. Taxonomy (NCBI): domain Eukaryota; kingdom Metazoa; phylum Echinodermata; class Holothuroidea; order Aspidochirotida; family Stichopodidae; genus Apostichopus; species Apostichopus japonicus. The sequence goes on from NC_092568.1 coordinate 13,856,504, forward strand.
TGAGAATAGTACAGATTTATTTATATCGTTAATCGGCTGCTGTTTTCTGCAGAAAATATACTTTCAATAAGTACCGTATCCATCTTTCATACAAAAAGTTTTTAAAAATGAAAAAGGTAGGCAAAGATAACTACAAATGACATCGAGGAACCCTCCGTAATTATAAACTAATCCATTTCATTACAGCATCAAATCTCAAGTACCGTACTGCACTATGTGTACCATGGTACTGTAATAATATACAGTCCTGGGTGAAGATGGATTTAAGCGGATATATTCCATGCGGTTTTGGCTCAAAATGTATTAAATCGTTATAATTATTATATCAAAATGAGGTGAAATACATGTGGTAAGATTTTATACATGGGAACCTTCACAATCATTGTTTGAAGGAAGAATACACAACGAAAATTTCAGAATAACTTTGAGGTCCCGTAACATGTTGAGCGCAAGTAACATTAGATATTTGGTGTAGCCTAGGTCCAAATTACTACGTGAAAGTTGATTCGTTAATATATAGGTTTAGGCCAGTACGATTGGTACATTGATCAGAATGTTATTCAAACTAGGAACACAGACACCAGAAATAACATGTTTTCTTTTCTTTATTTCAAATAGCAATACATAGATATTTTTATTATGTCCGGGATTCCCAGGAACGATACCGAAACGAATGTAATAATCGGTTGTTTTCCCACTCCCGGTAGTAGTTACACATTGTACTGTAATCGGGACAAGCCAATACCAGGATTGGGATACCAGGATTCACTTGACTACCGGGATCCCGCACAACGCTAGTTAGTAGATATGGGAAAGATGAAGTTAATGATAAAAATCGATGACCTGCTTTAATTTAACTCACATACCTTCTTCAATGGAAGAAGTACTATCAGCTGACATTGTTGGAGATGGCACGTCTGGAAACTGTTTTTTACCTGAAAAATAAAGTATGAAGTTCAGTTCTTAACAGTAACATTTCCCATTTTCATTTAAACACTACTAGGAATACTCTGTCATGAAAATGCCTGTGACTGAAGTACCAACTCATTTCCTGGATCACACTTGTCATGTATTTTTACATGCTGCTTTGCTTGGTTCATGAAACTGCTTTTTACAAACGGTTCATCATGAATATTCAATAAATAGCAAAGACATTTGCAAATTGTACTGTGGGGAGGGTGATCAAAAGTCATATGATGACACAGTCTAATGGTTGATACAAAATGCAATTACAAGTATGTTACATGTCCTAAGCATGATTTCTTGTGACATTTAAATAGTGGCTTTTTCTCAAGATCATGGACATAATGGAACAGAAAATATAGTGTCGCTTTAGCTTTGCTCCAATGTAGCAGTTTAGAACTTAAACACAACATTCATGGATAAGCTCTTTTTAATTTTAAATCCAACTGTTCTGCAGAAAACAGTGAGGTCAGTGATTAGAGAGTAAGTTGAAGGACACTGGGAATTTAGAAACCCAAGCAAGGAAGAATCAAGTTTCATGCTACAAGTGACAGACAGTGTACTCATAATATGTGCTTACCACTTGAATCACTAGCTGATCGCTTGTGAGAAATTTCATTTATCTGTGGAACTCTACTTGAAGACAAATTGATGCTGTCTTTCTCATTTCCCACTAACTTAGAGTAATGGACACTGCCAGTAGTGGCTGTGGACATTTCAATTGGAGGGCGGCTGGCATTCACGGTACCCCTGGCAGACAGGATCGGAGGGTTGGAAGGACGCTTAGGTGGAACTGATGATTCTGATTAAGAAAGAATATTGCAAACTGATTATGGATAAATTTACAATAAAGGAAATCAGATAAAAATAACATGCATGAGTATAAAAGAGTTCCCCATACAATGCTTCACTTCACCATCTTTTTAAAATCATAGCTTTTGCAAGAACTTTGAGAACAAAGACCAAAGCCACTAAAGCCTGGGTAATGCCTTTTGTTTTGAAACAATAAAACTCCACTGAAAAAGCCAAATTATGCAGTGGTATGCTGAAGACATCTAGACTCCTTTGGTATCAACAACCCAAAGGTAAAACTGCAAAAGTTACTTGCTACTACAGGTCAAATAGAGTAATACTTTTCACTTGTGTTTCCTTTTTTCATTAAAAGGTGGTGCCAGGACAGCTGAACATGGTCAACCATGTTTCCACTGTAACAGCCGAAAGATGACCTCTGACCTACTGTACTTTTCTACACTGTGGACTGTGCCTGTCCACAAACTTACTTAATCCAAAGGTTACCAATGATCTGAGCAAATCTCTACAAAGATCTGTTAGAATCTCTTCATTTCTATCGTACTGCCAGCTGCTCATTGTTACCAACTTTGGACAAAATTAGGGTTAAAGCATGTTATGAGCTAACAGGATTATACTTAGGGCTAAAGCATGTTATAAGGGTTAAAGCATGTTGGTTAAAGCATGTTATGACCTTAACAGGACTTTACTTAGGGTTAAAGCATGTTATTAGGGTTACAGCATGTTATTAGGGTTAAAGCATGTTTTAAGGGTTAAAGCATGTTATTAGGGTTAAAGCATGTTGGTTAAAGCATGTTATGACCTTAACAGGACTTTACTTAGGGTTAAAGCATGTTATTAGGGTTAAAGCATGTTATTGGGGTTAAAGCATGTTATGACCTTAACAGGACTTTACTTAGGGTTAAAGCATGTTATTAGGGTTGAAGCATGTTATTAGGGTTGAAGCATGTTATTAGGGTTAAAGCATGTTATGACCTTAACAGGACTTTACCCCTTCTCCTTGAACACAATTTTTTCCCACCTGATCATGGTCACCTGTGTTCATCCAGATCCAAATCCATGAGATAAGTAGTTTTAGGTATTTGATCTTTAAATCCCTTTGATCCCAAAGGACTTGCAAGGACAACAACTTGGAAAACGTTGATATGCAATTCACTTGAACTGGATAGACATAAACATGGAAGAACTTGCAGAGAGATTACCATATGACATGAAGCACTATTAGTTTAAAAAGCCAATTGAGCTACACCTGCAGTAATATACTGTAATGTGCAAGTTTTACTTTAGAACTATTAGTCAAAAGTCAAATGAAGAGACATTACTATTTTAGCTAAATTTTAAAAACCTCATGCCAAATAATTATCATCTAGTAACTAAATTAATGTGACATTGGATACTTCAATCAGCTCAGCTAATATTTGTTTGTTTCTAATGTAAAGAATGAAAATTATCTAGAAACTATAGTTTTAGACCTTTCTTCAGGTGCGAGACACCATACATAAAATGTAGACTCACATCAAGCATCGTCATGATGCATGATAATAGTAATGACAGTTTATTTGATACTGAGAAAAACTTCCCAAATAAAAAAATTGAAGCAGCATATTGTAGTTGGTAAACAATTTTTCCAAATTAACAGAGTTCTGCTCTACATATGATTGCAATTGATCATACAAAGCCATACACTCACTCTCACTGTTCCCAGAACTAAACTGAAAACCTATGGCGACTGTGCCTTTCCATCAGCCGGGCCCAAGCTCCGGAATGGTCTGCCTACAGTATATCTGTGCGAAGTTCTCCCACTCTCAGTCAGTTCAAGTCTTGCTTGAAGACTCATTTTTTCAAGTTGGCGTTCTATTAGGGTTGTACAGCGCTATTGAATACTTCGTAGATTTTAGCGCTTTATAAGTTCATTTATTATTATTTATTATTATTTAAAGATATTCTCAATTAGGGGTTCTCACCCATGAAGGTCAATAGGCAAGTACTTAACAAACTTGATTACAATTCTTGTTGAAGTATATTACACATATTTAAAGCGAATTGAAAAAAAGTTTAAACTTTCAAAATTTACGTTTCCACTTGAAATGTAAACTTGACTAGTTATGGTAAGAACATTTTTGTTACAGCTTGGTTGAAGTATGCTACAACCAGAAAGCCAGTTGGCTTTGTGACTCCTTGCCATGTAATATGCTTACAAATTCCAAATGACCATCTGCAAAAGTGAATTAAATTTGTCCAACATTTAAGTGAGAACCAGAAAAGATCAGACATTTCCAGCTCCTATTTGTGGCACGCCCTTGTGGGCATCAATCATTTCATTCACTGGAAAGGATTTTACAGTATAGAAGTGTTATTCCAAACTGTTTCAATATCCAGAAAGAACAGTCTTCCTATGTGAAACACAGAGATGCTTGAGCAAATGGACATATCCTTTTATCAATTTAGAGCTAGCAAATCAGCTCTGCCACCAACCATCCCTTAATAATGGTTATTAAGGGATGAGAGTTACATAACACTTTTTATTCATTGTGAAATATTTCCATAACCTACTTCCAAAGCCAAAGTCATCTAGTTTAAATCACAGAGAATAAGGACAAGTTTGAGACCATTTGAGATAACCTGTTGACTGACCCCTGAGCCAAGGTTTTAAACCACCTGTTGACTCCTTGAAGAGTGTGAATACTGGTAAGGGCCACTTGAGTGTGTTTAAAGCACTCAACACAGAATATCAACTCTTTGAAACAGATTACATTTCCTGGAAGACTGTATGTATAGGTGAAGACCTACCATAGTCTATAGAGCCCTTTCACAAAACTTAACTAAAATTTACCAATAAATGTTCACCAAAAGCAAATTATAGCATCAAATAAACCACAGATTAATCGTAGCTATAATTTTAGAGTGTTCATGTTTACAAGGTTTTCAGACTTTGACACCCGGTGAACTCACATGACTTTTGACCACTACCAATTTCAAGGTGGTTCTCGGACTCACCAATCTGTATCTACAGTAAGTACTATGCATGAAGTTCAACAAAGATGTCCTTTTGGAGTTATCATGCTTACAAGGTTTCCAGACCTTGACTTTAATACATGTTGACCGCAAGTGACCATTGACCTCCACCAATTTCAACAAAGTTACTATACTCACCAAGCTGGATTTACAAGTGTGCAGCTCAACAAAGATGTACTTTTTGAGTAAAAGTGTTTACAAAGTTTCAGACTTTGACCCTAATGACCTTTGAACTTCACAGAAAAGATTTTTACCTTTGAAATTATTGTCTAAAGGATTTCTGGCTATGTTGACCTCAGTTATTGAGTTTTTGCCTTTACAAGGTTTTCACATTTTGACCTATTCTGACCTAACATAATCTCCGGCCTCCACCGATAACAACTGTGACTTATCTCATACTCACTACAGGTAAGCTCGATCCACAAACCATGAACTTACAGTACCAAGGTTCACTTTTGTGGTTATCATGTTTACAAGGATTTCTGTCTTTCAAATATGTTGACCTCAAATGAAACATTGACCTCCCCTAATTTCATTAGCATTCTTGTCCACACTGAGGGTGGTGGTATCATGTATGAAGGTCACACAAAATTTCCTTTTGTACAGTAGTTATTGTGCTAAGAATGTTTCCTAACTGTGACTTTGTTGAACACAAATGACACTTGAACTCCCACAATTCAACAGCATTCTTGTCCAAACCAAGGGGACAAGAATTGGGACAAATAGCATGATTCTATGTTTCTGTTTGGTTTTTTTTATTTTTTATCTCTCCACCCTGATGTGACAATCCAAGTTTAAGGATGAAAAGGCAACCCCAAATCTCAGTGATCAATATCACACCACACCCATGCCACCACATGCAATAACTTTGCCAACTCTGAGACTTACTGATAACATTGCCAGTCCAGTCAATGGTGTCTTCTGGTTCTTCTGGATCATCTAGGCCAGCTTCCCTCAACTTATTAGCAAATGACTGCTTTTTGTAATCAAATTTCTCTGTCAAACTATTAGATGAGTCCTGTAGAAAAACAACTGAACATATTTTGATTGGTCCAAGTTAGGAATTAAATTTCAAATCCAGCCGGATTAGAGGAATTTTTCAAATCTGTTATTTGGCTGGTTTTGTTTCTACATCAAGCAGGATTTGTGGGATTCATATTTTAAAACACAAATATGTGTTTTATTTGTTTTGTTTTTAAATTAGTAGTTTAATCCATTTTAGGGAAACTATGTATGAATTTGAGCCCCATCATACCACACCCACCCTTCTTTTTCACCATATTTGTTCACCTAGCTCTGACACAGCCCTTAAATATAGTGTTTGCCTACATGCCAACACTATATAACAGTAGGTGAAAGTTTATGCTATGTTGCAGTCCACATTAAAATCCTACTGAACTGCTTGCATATAATGATCTTACTGTATTTCCAAGTTGCATAATTTAATAGAATCACCTACAATTTGAATCAAATGTAGTGATAAAATCAACGCCCAATGGCAATGGGAGTTAACTGTGTAAAATCGCTCACTATTTTTACGTACATTATGTACCTGTACAGAGATTTTGCAGGTGTGGTGACTTTTTACAAAGTGTAGTGATACTAAATGAACTTTTAAGGGAACTCAAACATGAAATAATAATTTTGCCGAAATAACATTACATATCTCGAATTGAACAACAGGAAGTTTATTGGATTGAACCTGACCAATGAAAGCAGTTAGTCCGACACTAAGTAATCGATTGATAATCATAATAATTGTCAGTACCAAGCGTAACCTTAACTTGGTAATGATACTATCACATACACTGATAGAGTAGTCTGATGTCATGTCCAGTGAAAGTTACAGATGGTCAGCCAATGTTGTTTATTTGTGGTCACTTTTTTCATATATTATGATTTAAACACTTTACATAACCCACAATTTAAATAGCTCATTTTTGCTGTAAACAACTAACACTTTACAGCGATATCCTAAGTTAGGTCAAACTTCTTAGGCTTATATCACACAAACAATTAGAGATAAAACATTGCGAGTAAATTAAACAGTTTTGCGAGTTGAATTTTAACCTCAGTCGCCAGTTGGCAAGTACAGTAGTTTTAAAGAAAATTGTTGAGGCCTGATATACATCCCTAGGGACATCAAACTGAGTGTGTAAGTGCCAGGAAATGAGAAGTGTCTCAAGTGTCTTATGTCATCACAGGGTCTGAGGTCCAATGTTCAATAACCTAAAAATAGCACTTTAGCTATTATATTTATGTGCCGAAATTACAAAGTTGCTGAAACCCTCAACCTTTGAGGATATCAGACTCTGCACATTTAAAGTACATAAATATTAAATGCAAAGGTCATGTGCGAATTAAAGAAAACTTTTCTGTGGAAAACCGTTTCAGATCTACTTATTAAATGTAAACCCAATGGACATTAAACTTGGTGGATATGTGCCTAGGTATGAGATATAATGTCACTGCAGTGAATTATGTCTAGGGTCAAAGGCCAGAAGTCAAATAACCACACTGGCCATTGTTCGATTACCAAAATGACAAAGAAATCAAACCTACAGAACCATTTACGATACCATCCTCTGAAAGTTTACCATTCATTCATGTAACATTCAGTAATGAAAAGGTTGAATGGTTTATGGGGGTTGAGGGATCAAAGTTGGCCAATTTTTTCCACGTTACAAAAAATTATGTTTGTGCCAAAATGAAAACATTTAAGAAAGTGTCATAGTATACAGAAAGAAATGACTGTATGAATCAAATGTTTGAATGAATATTTAAAGCATACATACAGTATATGATTAACATACAATATCAGAGAAAATGTGGTTATTATAATTCAAGGTTCCTTTACTTCAAATTTTGTCACAGAGTCACAGAATGACCTCCTACTAGTAATAAACCCAAATTTTGGGATGAGATCAGCAACTTCATGAATTAACTACTTGTTAAGGATGTACTCTCCTTCTTTAAGAAACTTACTTCAATGTCATCAAAGAAGTTTTTCCTTCCGGAGGGCCTTGACCAATAAGCTTCATCATCATCCATGCTGTTTGAACATTTAATCTGTGAAAAAACAAATTCCCAGTAGATGTAAATACACAAGTATTTCTGCTGGCAGCTGGCAGACTATTAAATAATGTAGTATTTAATTCAACATTGTGTTTAAGATGGAAATACTCAGCAGTTCAGAAAAGATTAGAAACATTGAATGAGCAGTTAGTGAGAACAGGTTGGTGCAAAATCATGAATGTCTGTATATGATGCATAAAATACCATCAGTGCAAAAAGTTGTGGTTCAATGTTTTCTTTCATCCTGACATGTGGATACAGTTGCTAAAGAAAGTTGCTGCAGTTTTTTGTTTTAATAAAACAATAAGTCACAACTATTTGCCAAGTTTGGGATTAAAGTTGAAGGTTTACAGTCTTGTATGAGGCTTGTTTACAGTCTTGTTTACAGTCTTGTTTACAGTCTTGTTTACAGTCTTGTTTACAGTCTTGTTTACAGTCTTGTATGAGGCTAACGCCTCCTCACATGACTTTACAACTTAACCCCTGGTCATTGGTAACTTGTCACACCCACACACCAAAGTGTGCACAATTCAATCAATCTCTCCTGGGGCACCACAGTGCACCACAACCACGTGTCCCCCGGGGGACTTCCCATAGGGTGCAGCCACAAACCGGCGCACGCAACTATATTTACAAGTTACCTCGCAGGTCCCCATTTATACACCTGGGTGAAGAGAGGCAATGGAGATAAAGCGCCTTGCCCAAGGACACAACGCAATGATCTGGCCAGGGCTTGAACCTGTAATCCTTAGATCACAAGTCCACTGCCTTAACCACTTGACCACAACGCCCTCACATTGGCTTTACTTTCTTCAATAAATGAAGAATCTAACCAGAATGCAAAAATGCATTGTGGCTTTGATGATGTAACATGAGCAGTTTTCTCAATGAATCTGACGTAATGTATAGTGAGGGTGTACATGTTTAAAAGGTTACATGATTTTAATTCTGATGACCCCAAATGACCTTTGACCTCCACCAAAACAATAGGCTACTTAAAATCAATGTGGTACTTCTATACACTGAATAAGAGGTCGGCCCAAGCTTCCAGTATTGAGATCTTGTGATTACAAGGTTTTCATAGTTTGACCCCTGGTGACCCCAAATGACCTTTGATCTCCACCAAAACAATAGACTTTTAGAACTCAATGTGGTTCTTCTACACACTAAATATGAAGTCTGCCCATGCTACCCATCTTGAGATATCGTGTTTACAAGGCTTTCACAATTTGACCCCTGGTGACCCCAAATGACCTTTGACCTCCACTAAAAACAATAGGCTTCTTTTACTCAATGTGGTTCTTCTACACATCAAATATAAAATTGGTCTGACCCTCACTTCTTGAGATATCATGTTTACAAGGTTTTCACAATTTGACCCTTGGTGACCCCAAATGACCTCCACCAAAAACGATAGGCTTCTTGTACTTAATGTGGTTCAACTACACACCAAATATGAAATTGGTCTGAACTTCCCATCTTGAGAAAACGTGTTTTCAAGCTGGGCGTCACAAACCCACACACACCATACGAATGAAAAGGTAACGATTATCATCAAAACCAAAAAGCAGTCCAGGTGAAGTAAACAAATAGACACGAATGATAGCGACATACAGTATAAGTTTCACAAGCTTAGTAGGCAAAGCTGTGAAAACTTGGCTGCATAGCTGCAACAAGTACCAAACTTAGCATTAATGTAATTATTCTGCGAAAATGAGTATTTTAGAAAGGTAGAACGTAGTTTAAACCATACTAAGTAAGCATTAACTTGTTAGTTATCCACTAACTTGACTATGCAGTCAAGATTTATGGTAAACTTAGTAAATAACCTTCAAAATTAACAGCAACACTACACCAAACATTTCTTGTCTGATTTACAGGCTGACAGAAAATAGCTGTCTACTATGTAACCTTGGAAGTACCAATTCATAAGTTTTCACTCTCAAAATAGGACAAATGACAATGTTGTGCATTATGATACCAATGACAGGGTTGGGGATCCATTTTTTGTGAGAATGTTCTTTGGTTGAGTTATTAGAATTCTGAAAACAATTATGGACTTGTATTAACAGAAGACTGAACTGATGTTACGATGCCACATCAATTTTAACCGTATGAGCATGTCAGATGTGCAGAAACATGGCCGATTAAAACAGAGATACAGGTATTTATAGAAACATTAGTAGCATTAACAACCAAACAACCAGAAAGGTACAATGTTCATATTATCATAATGCAACATTAGTTTCTCAAACAACAGTGATCGTGACAACAAAATTGTTTGGAGCACAAAATTGGGGGTCTATGAATGTATTCGTGAAAATTCATCATTTTATATTGCAAAAATTGACCAAACTGTTCAAATGTACAAACAGAGATAAGGAAGACAGTTCGCGAATGACAGTTTAAACGGAAATGAAAATAAACAGGAAAAGTCCACAGAAATGTGAGAGATTGCAATCAAGCTTTCTGCAAGAAGACATTTATGTTTGTTTAACTTGATAACTTCAGAGGTAGAGAATAATTTCAAAAAAGAAATAGCTGACGGGAGAAGGACAGAACCAAAGCAAAGGACAAACTCTAAGTAAATTTGCAGACAAAACAATTTAGAGACGCGAGTTGAATTTGTCTAGTCAGAGTTAGTCTGTGTCATAAGGCTGATTGCATGCACACACACACCCCGAACACATAATTTGACTAAAACAAACCCAAAAGTGAACTGTGTTGTTAGCATGCAGATTTATCTACAGATCCTTGAATGTGAAAGCTGTGTATCTTACGATTACCAGTGCTAGTCATTTGTAGGTTAATTGTTCTGCTTTCTGCACTGATTTAGATAAACTGATATAGTAACACATATGTCACTACCTACCTAGTGTGGTGCTGCTGTTGTCAACAAGTTCTAGCTGTACATTAACAAAGCTATTTTGCAGTGCTCCCGAACTTGCTAAAAGAAACTATATAACGTAACTGGAACGCCACATTACATTAAACTTGGAGGACTCTGAGAAAGGTAAGCCAATTTACAAATGAACGGTTACATAAACACAGCCATTAAGTAGATAACTCATGTGTTAATACTTATTCCAATTGAAGAAAGTTACTCAAGGCCTAAAGCTTAACATTAGGCCTAGAAACTTCACCTACCCCCCCCCCCCCAGGCACTATACTGTACCTAGGCTTTAGTGGCTAAGTAATAACTCCTTATCACTTTTACAGCACATGAAACACTGAATGTAATCTAATGTGTAACGTGCAAATCAAACTTTTGTACTGGATAAGGTGGATCCACATACCAAGTATGACGTCCATCTAATTATACATTTTGACTTATCCCGTTTACCAGAGTTTCATAATTTAACAAGTTGACCTCAAATGACCTTTGACCACTGCTGAAGCAATACAGATCTTGTACTCATTACGTTGCATCCATGATACACTTTATACCAAGTTTTACTCTTGGGATTACAGTTAACAAGGTTTCTGACTTTGACCTCAAATGACCTTTGACTCCCCAGAAAGCAAAAGGGTACCTGTACTTTACTAAGGTGGTTCCACCCTACCATGAATGAAATTCATCCAAGCTTTACTTCTGGAGGTATCATCTTTACAAGGTTTTGGACTTCTTGACTTTATTATAAAGTGACCTTTAACTATCACAGAAAACAACAGGATTCTCTTAATTTATATATATTAGGGGATCCACATGACAAGTAAGAAGTTAGTCCAAACCTACGTGCTTCATTTTGTTCGTATAACCTAGCCCTACAATATGGGCTAGTCTGTATCTCTCGTTTGGCTAGTTAGTCCAGAATGGAAAGGTGGATCTTCAGGGGAAAGCAGACCTCACAGTTATTTTCACGTGGCGTGACAGATATAGGCTACAGTAGTGCCACTTACAGAAGAGTCTGGAGCGAGCCACTTGTTGGAAAATTAAATTTATACCATTCTATAAGGTTACTCGACCGTAACTTGATTGTGCTCTACTCTTACAAATTAGCATAATAATAGTAAATACCAGCAATTAGCGTGGCAAACTCTTAAAGTAACATGATTCTGCATCAACATATACTGTATATGGCTACTGTTGAGTCGTAAACACATTGAACAATACCATCAAGTTCTTGAAGTGAACTTTTGTGGTACAATGGCTTTAACATTTGATCAGACGAAACTAGGTACAAACTAGGTACAAACTAGGACATGAAACATTACTGCTTTTGGAGAACAATGTTTACTGTTCCTTGAAACGTGCATTTCTTGAATATATACATTTGCTGCTGTACAGTATTCCCAATCAGTAACGTTAGGCTGTGGCCTATCATTTAGATGTAACTTACGTAAGTGCAGCGGCGGCGGAACCGGGGGGGGGGCTTGGGGGGCTCAGCCCCCCCAATGAAAAAGTTGAGGGGGCAAATGCATGATAAGCCCCCCCAATATTTACCAAGGCTCCGAAACGTGCATCTGTCCATTTTTCAATGCATACTTGTCGATCTGTCCGATGCACACGTATACTATATAGGTGTAATCATTTTAGTAATTGCTGGGGGACCCTCGGCCCGTCCCCTGGCTATAGACCACATTGTCACCCCAACCGCGTCTTCACGCCCCGTGAAAAGTGGAAGCAGTGAGTGTGAGTACCAGAAAGCGTAACACAACTTCGTCTTAGGCCAATGACTTGCCTCATTTCAGCCAGTTCTCCAACATCCCCTTACTTAGTGGCGGAGCGTCCATATATACAGTCAGGGGCGGATGCCCCCCCCCCCTGACGGACTCAAATGGACTGCTGGCACCCTTTTCAGCTTTTCACTATACTTTTTACTTATTCGCTATTATTGACTATTTTATTGCGCTCTCATATACCTATTGACATTTGTCATATTCTGTTGGTGTAATTTTCCGACAAAATGGCGACGACACCTATTTATTCTCCGTTTATCTGCAAATTAGCAAGGCCCGGAAAGGGTCATTTCCTGCAATCTAGGGAGTATCTTTACTCAAAATTTTCTGTACGCTCCGCGCCAACCTGTGGTGGCGTTCCGCTTAGATAGTGTCGAAAGCGCCCCTACAGACCATTCTTGCCCCCCCCGACCAATACCCCTAGCTCCGCCACTGCCCTTACTACACTCAAAAACGTCTTTGCGAGTACACTACGAGTATAATAGCTACTCTCTTAAAACAACATCGAATATACAAATTACAATGTTTTTACAGACTTTTACGTGCAATCTGAGATTGCAGACTTGAGACCCATATTTTAGGGCTAGGTATTCGCAGCATAAAACACACGGGAAGTGCCGTTTCCGGCCATCTGGGGATTTGAAATAACCCAAACTTTTCTTGTACGCTCCGCGCCAACCGATGGTGGCGCTCCGCTTAGATAGTCTCCACACATTAGCCCCCCCCAATAATTTTTCCGTTCCGCCGCGCCTGCGTAAGTGTTAATATCAACAGTGTTCTGACATTGACTAGTCATCAGTGTTGTACAACTGTCTTTTGGTGGTTCAATTCCTTGGAATGCTGCTTTCAGCAAATTTGAACATTGCCTCTATTGTTTATTCAACGCCTCAAAAATTTTAAGAACATTAAATTGCCAGCATTGCTAATTGTTGTTGGGTCTGTAGGGCCATGGTTTGTTTCTGACGATGAGTGTCTCTGTGCGGGTCCCCTTCTGCTGGAACCTTCCTGCGGAAAATTCTTTGGCCAGAAAAGGAGAGCCAGTATCCTAGATCTTGCCTCCAACCAAGGCCACAATATTGGAGATACCATTGGTCGACCGTCTCACGATGAGACTATCTACCGAGTCCAGGTTTTTCAATGATTATCCAGGATTTTCAACCGAAAATCCATGTTTTTCAACAATATACCTGGTTTAACGCTAGAAACACCAGGAATATCGCTGATAAACTTGGAATATCCAACAAACACTTAGATAAACCTGGAATATTGATCCAAAACTTGGATTATTGCCGATAATCTTGAAAAACCTGGATTGTCGGTTCAAAAAATGACTACTGACAAAATCCTTGATTTTCGACAGATAATCGAACAATTTTCCTGGCTTATTCCCAAAAATCCAAGATTATCACAAGAAAATGCAGGGTTATCGGCGATAAATTTGTATTACCATGTTATAAACTTGGATTTTTTGACTGATAAACTTGGATTTTCAACCGATAATCAAAGTTTATCCTGAATTAACCTGGATTCTCACATGAAAAATTTTATATCTTGGAAAAGGTGTAAAGAAAACCGAAAGGTTCCAAGAGAGACATATTACAAAGTACCCGGAGACGGTCTTTCGTGGTCAACAGCCTGAGTGTGTCTGAGTAGTTTATTTTCACTACATTATTAGAATACAATACATTGGTATGCATGGCCTTTCATAAGGTATGCACGGCCGTTCATAATACTTAGGGTGGTGTGCACACGATCTACATATTGCACACAAACTTCTTTTATTTGCACATGTCACTAAACTCTTAATATATAACAATCCTCCCTTGTAGCTAAGAGACCACTATTTTATTATTGCAACAACGAACATATAATATAGCAAAATATTCACGGAAAATATCAATTCACTTTGACAAGTAATCTACTACAAAAATACTACACGACTAAACTATTGGAGATATCAAAATATACAACTTTCACATACACAAACCAATAACATCACTGACATACCGAATCATGAAACATGATATAAAGATACACTATTGATGTCTGTCGAACATAAAGTTACAAATTTAAAAACTTAGGTGGTCGGACAACTCTACCGGACCTGGTTTTTACGACACAAGAATCTCCAGGACTAGAAAGTTTTGAACTAGGTTCGGTTTTTGCTGGCGTAGAAATAGGGGTTTGCTCATCAAAGTGTTGAAATTTAGAATCAATAGGAATATTAGATGAAGCTTTAGATGGAGACGTATTAACAGATGGTGAGGGATCTGGCTTGATTTCTGGAACCATAGAAGTATGTGGTACAGAAGGAAACCTTATGGCACTGGGTGAAAACCTGGTATCCTGATTTGGATTTTCAATATCCATTTCAGGATTAGCATTTTGACGTTTAGAATCATCATGCCTGAGGTGATTAGCATGCACATACCGACGGTTGTTCCCTGGTGTTCTAACCAAATAGGTTTGTGGACCTTTAACCTCAACTATTGTCCCAGGTATCCACTTAACCTTTCCTCCTCTCAAATGTCGGACTTTTACCGACTGGTATAGGTCGAAGGATAACATTTTCTTGATAGAATTTAGATTTAGCCTGACGGTACTCAACCGAACGTTTTAGAGATGGCTTAACAAGTGTAAGCTTGGTTCGGGGAGCTCTTTTCAAAAAGAGCTCTGCTGGGGTCTTTTCAGTAGTTGTGTGGGGAATATTTCTATACTGAAATAGAATGTGTGCAACCTTATGCTGTAAACTAGCAAACTTTGTTTCTGATTTCTTAAACATTCTCTTGAAAGTTTGAACATGTCTTTCTGCCAAGCCATTGCTAGAAGGGTGGTATGGAGGGGTCAAAGTACAGTATGTTGAACAGAGTTAGTTTGAAGAAAACTTTTAAATTCCTCTGCAATGAACTGTGGACCATTATCAGTCACAACTTGTACAGGAAGACCAAACTGAGCAAATACTGTTCGCAACTTGGACACCGTAGCCGAAGCTGTTGTACTCGACATGGGGAAAACTTCAAGCCACTTAGAATGACTATCAACCAGTAACAGAAACTGTTGGCCATTAATTTCTGCAAAGTCTAGGTGAATTCTCTGCCATGGTTCGGTAGCCCAAGGCCAAAGAATTAGGGGTGTTTTCCTTGGGGTGTTCTGTTCATTTGAACAAACAGAACAATATCTAACTAGGTCCTCAATGTCATAATCCATGCCTGGCCACCAGACAAAAGATCTACCCAGAGATTTCATACGAGACATACCGGTGTGACAATCATGCAATTCATTTAAAATGTGTTGCTGACATTGTTGCGGAATAATAACACGTCTACCCCATAATATGCAACAATTTTCTTATGAAAGCTCTAACCGTCTTGTCCAAT
Organism: Apostichopus japonicus; assembly: GCF_037975245.1. Classification (NCBI taxonomy): domain Eukaryota; kingdom Metazoa; phylum Echinodermata; class Holothuroidea; order Aspidochirotida; family Stichopodidae; genus Apostichopus; species Apostichopus japonicus. The sequence continues at coordinate 13,872,424 of NC_092568.1, forward strand.
ATGGTTTCAATTCCTCCTCCTCACAATGTTTTGGCCATCCAGACAAGGTATATTCGTATACTTTTGTTAAAACAATGTCTTTGTTAGTGGCCTTCGCAATCGTCTCAGCTGTAACAGGAAGCTGATCGACTACGGTAGAAAAAACATAACATTCATCAGGATCTGTAATTTGAGTTAATTTGTCTTGTAATGGCAATCTACTTAAAAGATCCGCATTGGCGTTTTGTGTAGAAGTGCGATAGACTCATATTGATAACCCGCTAAAATTAGAGCCCAGCGTTGCATCCGCGCTGCAGCTAAAGGCGGTATCGCTGACTTTGGACCAAATATGCGGGTCAAAGGTTGGTGGTCTGTCACCAAGGTAAATTTACAACCATAAAGATACAAGTGGAACTTCTTTAACCCGAATATTATAGCAAGCCCCTCTTTATCAATTTGGGCATAGTTTTTCTCTGCTGAACTGAGTGTCCTGGAAGCATAGGCTATAGGACGCTCAGTACCATCGCTTAACTTGTGGCTTATAATCGCACCTAACCCATAGGGACTCGCGTCTACGCTCAATACCAGTGTTTTCGTAGGGTCATAATGAATTAGTACTTTATCACCTGTTAGGACAGTTTTTACATACATGAAAGCTTGCTCGCACTCATTGGACCAACTCCATTCCGACTTGTGTTGCAGCAATGTATACAAGGGGTGAAGTTTGGAAGCTAAATTTTCAACAAACTTGCCATAGTAATTAACTATTCCCAAAAACAACTTTAGCTCTGAAACATTGGTAGGTCTTGGCGCACGCATTATTGCTTCAATTTTGCCTTGAACTGGTTGAATGCCCTTACCGCTTAGATCATGACCTAAATATTGGACTTGTGGTTTGAAGAATTGACATTTGCTTGCATTTAAGCGCACATTATACTTATCAAGTCTATCGAACAGAAGTCTTAGAATCTTAAGATGTTCTTCGACATTGTTTGTCGCAACAAGAATATCATCCACATAACAAAATACACGAGGAATACCAGTCAATATTTTGTCCATAGTGGATTGAAATAGCACAGGAACCGTTTTTACGCCGAAACAGAGACGCTTAGGAGCTAATAAACCTTTATGCGTATTCAAAACTAGCAACTGCGCCGATTCTGCATCTAAGAACAATTGATTGAATGCACCAGTTAGATCGATTACAGAATATACTTTGGGTTGTGAGCCTTCCTGAGCCAATTTCGCAAACAAATCTTGCACATTAGGAAGCCATCATCTTCAATTACACTATTGACCTGTTTGTAGTCTCCACAGACCCTTACAGATCCATTTGCTTTAGGTACATGTACAGTGGGGGACGCCCACTTACTAGACGTTACTGGGGTTAGGATATCTGCTTCAATTAGCCTATTATATTCTTGTTCCACCTTGTCAACCATGGAATAAGGAACGGCTCTAGACTTTTGATACTGTAAGTCGATTTTGCATTCGGTTTTAATTTCAGAGAAGCTGTAAAATCTTTAATCCCTGTATCTTTATCAGAAAATAGTTTACGATGCTTCTCTAGAAGCTCACGAAAACCTTCAGGATCACAAGGTTGGCAAGTAGGAAGCACAATTTCAGATTTTCTTAAAGCACCAATGTCACCCAAGTGATTTTGACCTTTTTGTCTCAACTGCGGTTCGGATTTCACAGTGAATATTTGGTTCCAATCTAAGTTTATCTTTTGCAATAAATCTCGACCAAACAAAGATGGGCATTTACCTTGTACAATAATGATATCAGCCAGGTGGGAAGGGCTAGACTTAAACTTAACAGGTACACTAACGTAGCCTAATGTAGGAATTAGCTCACCTGTATAACTGCGTAAAGCAAAATCACACTTCTTTAAAGGGTACATATTGGCTAACTCTGACATGTAAGCAGATTCTGAAATCGTTGACCTAGTAGCACCAGTGTCAATTTCCATTGAAATATTCTCTGCCTTCCCTTTCCCTACCGACATACGAATCATGTAAGGTGACACACTGTAATTACTAGTGACATTGTATAGTCCAAAACCTTCAGACTGGTACCTTTCATCCTGAACACCATCAAGATACACGCTGTCCTCTGCCTTCTGATTGCCATCGGCCACGTGCTTGGTATTAGCATGTCCCGCTTTGAAATGATTTGGTCTTAACCCTCCTCTGTGCCTGGTGTTGGTATTTTCACTGGAACCATGTTGTCCTCCAGAGCGACATACCCGCTGTAAGTGACCTTTCCGTTTACAGTTATGGCACGTAACTTCCTTGCATGGGCAATCAGCTCGCTTGTGCTCACCTCCACAGCCCTTACATTTGTAACGAAATGAGCCTCGACTGCCATGGGCTTTGCCTTTGAAGCGATGGGTTGGTTGTCCACTATACACGGCATTAGTTGCGTCTATATTAGTTGTATGCAGGTAATCTTTGGTAGCAATACAGTATAAGCCATTTCATCAGCTAAGCATTTATTTTTAGCCTTGTCAAAAATTAGATCAGCCATGGATAGTAGATGCGTTTGAGTTTTGGACATTTTGGCATGTAATCCAGAAACCAAACGGTCACGTAGGGCTTCTTCCAAAAAGGTCCCGAAATTGCAATGGGCACTTACGTTTTTGAGTCTGACTATGAAGCATGATATAGATTTGTTCTCCCCTTGGGTAGCTGTCCAGAATCTATGTCTTTCTGCGATGACGATTGGACGTGGTGAATAGTGATCCTGTAGTAGTTTCTTTAAATCTCCGTAACTCTTAGTGTTCGGTAGATTAGGACTACATAAATCTTTCAATAATCTGTAGGCGATTACACCCACCACAGCAAGGAAAAAGTTAGCACGTTTTTCCTCTGCTACATCATTCGCTGCGATGAAAGCGTCACATCTATCTGCGTAATCTGCAAACAGTTCCAGCTTTTCGTCGAAAACTCCGACATGGCCGAAAACAGCCATTATTTCATTGGCTTGTTTAGCGTATATTATATAACAGCATCCTCGTCGCCAATTTTATATCTTGGAAAAGGTGTAAAGAAAACCGAAAGGTTCCAAGAGAGACATATTACAAAGTACCCGGACGGTCTTTCGTGGTCAACAGCCTGAGTGTGTCTGAGTAGTTTATTTTCATTACATTATTAGAATACAATACATTGGTATGCATGGCCTTTCATAAGGTATGCACGGCCGTTCATAATACTTAGGGTGGTGTGCACACGATCTACATATTGCACACGAACTTCTTTTATTTGCACATGTCACTAAACTCTTAATATATAACAAAAAACATTAATAATTGGTTCAAAACGTTGACTACTGGCTAAAATCCTGGATTTTACCCCGATTATCAGCCAGATTATCAGAGTTTATCGAATGATATTCCAAGTTTATCTGTTGATAATCAAGCTTCATCAGTTAAGCAACCTGGATCATCTGATAAAGTTTTCTTTAAATTCCTGTTTTTTTTTTACCGGTAAATCCAAGAATGTTGCAGATAAACTTTTCAACTATAATCCAGGTTTGCCTGATTATCCAGGTTTTTGCGGATAGTCCATTTTTTTGCCAATAATCCAGGTATTTTGCTGATAATCCACGTTTTGTGACCGACAATCCAAGTTTTGGCAGATACTCCAGGTTTTTTAAGCGATAATCCATCTTTATCTTTGAAAGACTTGAATATTCTGTTCATAAACCTGGATTATCTAGTGAAAAATGAGGATTGTCAGTCAATATTCCTGGAATATCGAATGATTGGGCTTTTAACTTGCCATATAGAACCATCTTTTGTAGAAACTTGTGACGACAAGGCCTACGTTATGATATCTGAGCACACACAAATGATAGCCTATACCACAAATTTCAGTATCCCTACACAGAGTAAAGTAACATTACAAATAGTTGCAGTTAATCAACAAACTTGTGGTCATTGAGCACTGAAGATGCAATGACAATTGGTAAGGTACTATTTGCCATTCAAATTTACAGAGTCACAAAAACCACCTGTAAAATGTATAAGAATGGCTGATTAAATGGTAGTGTAAACACTGCAAAGTTGCACAAATATATGTATAAAATTATGTTTTAATTAGCAGGTTACTGGACCCTTATTTACACAAAAGCCCAAAAATAACATTTTGTATTACTGATCCTTTGTGTTATCAGTCTCTAAGCCCAAAGGCCCTCCCAACTTATGTTACAGTCTTTACCAAAGAAACTGGTTCATTTTCAGTGTGGCATACGTTGTGAGCGCCTTTGCTGTCGCTTAACTGCTTTACTTAGTTTTAGGCTAGCCTGTAGTACTTCGAAGATCTAGCCAAGCCCTGGCGTAAGTTGCTGTCAGTATTAGGCTACTGTTTCTACTTAACTGAATGACAGTTACACTGTTACGAGGCTGTATCACGTAATTTACTGTTTCTTACCTGCGTCGAGTTCCTAAAAAAACCGGGCTTTGCCAAAAATGTTAAGTTGTCTCCTACAGTAGTATGTACCCTCTAACTCAGCCCCACATACAAAATTATGACTGTAATCTAACGGAGGCGTAGAAGGTACATTCACGTTGCAAATTGCAAAACGTTAACAATAGTGAACAATGAACACTTTTGGTCCTTTTCAGGATTTTTATCGTTTTACACACTTAGCATCTCGTCAAAACGGTTCTTTTCATCTGTCTTTTTTTTTTAACGTTTTGAAGAGTGTGTAAGACGTCAACTTGATGTCTTTCCTACCCTTCTGTACAAGGTTCCAGCCAAGTTTGTAAAGAAGAGGGAGGTCCAATGTGTACCCGGCTAGAGTTCCTTTATACTGAGAGTAGTAAAAACAAAAATGTACCTTCTAAAAGTTGGCCTGAAAATATTTCTCTTATCTCTCTTTTTAATTCTCATTAAGAGGATCATTTAGCTATTGGTATGAAGAAGGCTTCATAGTAAAATGTCTGTGTCTAATTTCCACTAATTAAATTTCTCACTAACCTGCTTTTACTAGATTTAGACAAAGTTCGCTCCAATTTTTATAGCGAAACAAAACAGAGTGAATGGAAACCTGCAGAAGGAACTGCACAGTCATCGAGCGGGAGGAAACCCGTCGAGAAAGGAGAAACGGATCTATGACCCGATTCTCCTTGGGAGGTAAGAATCTTGTTGTTGTGAAGCGGTATCGAGGTGTTCCGTACGTTATAACAGGCGCGGCGGAACGGAAAAATTATTGGGGGGGCTAATGTGTGGAGACTATCTAAGCGGAGCGCCACCATCGGTTGGCGCGGAGCGTACAAGAAAATTTTGGGTTACTTCAAATCCCCAGATGGCCGGAAACGGCACTTCCCGTGTGTTTTATGCTGCGAATACCTAGCTCTAAAATATGGGTCTCAAGTCTGCAATCTCAGATTGCACGTAAAAGTCTGTAAAAACATTGTAATTTGTATATTCGATGTTGTTTTAAGAGAGTAGCTATTATACTCGTAGTGTACTCGCAAAGACGTTTTTGAGTGTAGTAAGGGCAGTGGCGGAGCTAGGGGTATTGGTCGGGGGGGCAAGAATGGTCTGTAGGGGCGCTTTCGACACTATCTAAGCGGAGCGCCACCACAGGTTGGCGCGGAGCGTACAGAAAAATTTTGAGTAAAGATACTCCCTAGATTGCAGGAAATGACCCTTTCCGGGCCTTGTTAATTTGCAGGTAAACGGAGAATAAATAGGTGTCGTCGCCATTTTGTCGGAAAATTACACCAACAGAATATGACAAATGTCAATAGGTATATGAGAGCGCAATAAAATAGTCAATAATAGCGAATAAGTAAAAAGTATAGTGAAAAGCTGAAAAGGGCGCCAGCAGTCCATTTGAGTCTGTCAGGGGGGGGCACCCCCCTGACTGCAGGGGCGTAGCGAAGGGGTTTTTGTTGGGGGGTGTGGAGAATTTGATTTGCCGACGGATCTGGAAGTGGTGACTGAAATGGGGGAGGGGTCTAAGGGGAGGGGGTGTCCCCCTCCCCTTTGGAAATTTTTTAGTTTTGAAACGTCCTTAGATGCAATCTGGTGCATATTTTAAGTCAAATTTGATTTGCCGACGGATCTGGAAGTGGTGACTGAAATGGGGGAGGGGTCTAAGGGGAGGGGGTCTCCCCCTCCCCTTTGGAAAATTTTTAGTTTCGAAACGTCCTTAGATGCAATCTGGTGTATATTTTAAATAAAATTTGATTTGCCGACGGATCTGGAAGTGGTGACTGAAATGGGGGTGTCCCCCTCCCTTTGGAAAATTTATAGTTTTGAAACGTCCTTAGATGCAATCTGGTGTATATTTTAAGTCAAATTTGATTTGCCGACGGATCTGGAAGTGGTGACTGAAATGGGTGAGGGGTCTAATTTTTAGTTCTGAAACGTCCTTAGATGCAATCTGATGTATATTTTAAGTCAAATTTGATTTGCCGACGGATCTGGAAGTGGTGACTGAAATGGGGGAGTGGTCTAAGGGGAGGGAGTGTCCCCTCCCCTTTGGAAAATGTTTAGTTTTGAAACGTCCTTAGATGCAATCTGGTGCATATTTTAAGTCAAATTTGATTTGCCGACGGATCTGGAAGTGGTGACTGAAATGGGGGAGGGGTCTAAGGGTAGGGGGTCTACCCCTCCCCTTTGGAAAAATTAGTTTGAACGTCCTTAGATGCAATCTGGTGCATATTTTAAGTCAAATTTGGCACGGAAGAAGCTCCCGTTCTCCTTTTTCTATTCAGCTTTCCTTCTTTCTTCCCCTTCCGCTCTCTTCACCTTTTCTCCTTTTGCCGACAGACCCAAAATTTGCCGACAGCGACCAAATTATTGGGGGGGTGTGACACCCCCCCACACCCCCCGCTCGCTACGCCCCTGCCTGACTGTATATATGGACGCTCCGCCACTAAGTAAGGGATGTTGGAGAACTGGCTGAAATGAGGCAAGTCATTGGCCTAAGACGAAGTTGTGTTACGCTTACTGGTACTCACACTCACTGCTTCCACTTTTCACGGGGCGTGAAGACGCGGTTGGGGTGACAATGTGGTCTATATCCAGGGGACGGGCCGAGGGTCCCCCAGCATTTACTAAAATTATTACACCTATATAGTATACGTGTGCATCGGACAGATCGACAAGTATGCATTGAAAAATGGACAGATGCACGTTTCGGAGCCTTGGTAAATATTGGGGGGGCTTATCATGCATTTGCCCCCTCAACTTTTTCATTGGGGGGGCTGAGCCCCCCCAAGCCCCCCCCCCCGGTTCCGCCGCCGCTGCACTTACGTAAGTTACATCTAAATGATAGGCCACAGCCTAACGCTACTGATTGGGAATACTGTACAGCAGCAAATGTATATATTCAAGAAATGCACGTTTCAAGGAACAGTAAACATTGTTCTCCAAAAGCCCCCCCGGTTCCGCCGCCACTGCGTTATAACATCAGGGTATATTTTGGCAGGAAGATACTCTTTCACCGAAAAGGGAGGTATTAATTTGAAAGTGGAGGAATGGAACAAATTGTACGAACATATCCATTGCATCCACAACCCAGTGCACAAGTTGAACAGTGGTGTTTTAGTCGTTCAGATCATAACGGGGACATGGAGTTGCCATAGGCGTAGGAGGCGGGGGGCTGCAGCCCCCAACCATTTTTTTTGGGTGAAAATTCGGGCAATTTGCTTAGAATTTTTCGGCACCTACTGGAAGAATAATTATTTGCAATGTGTTTTTCATTTTTTTGGTGAAAATTCGGCAATATGCTGAGAATGATTCGGGCATCTACTGAAAGAATAATAATTTGCAATGTGTTTTTCAATATTTTGGTGAAAATTCGGGCAATATGCTGAGAATTTTTTCGGGCACCTACTGAAAGAATAATAATTTGCATTTTTTTTCCAATTTTTTTTTGGTGAAAATTTGGGCAATATGCTGAGAATTTTGTGTGCACCTACCAGTGGCGGAGCGTCCATACAGTCAAAGGGGGCGGATGCCCCCCTGACGGACTCAAATGGACTGCTGGCGCCCTTTCAGCTTTATACCACTTTTTACTTATTCGCGATTATTGACTTTTTATTGCGCTCTCAAATACATATTGACATTTGTCACATTTTGTTGGTGCAATTTTCTGACAAATGGCGATGACACCTATTTATTCTTCGCTTATCTGCAAATTAGCAAGGCCCGGAAAGGGTCATTTCCGGCGATCTAGGGAGTAATTTGACTCAAAAAAATTCTGTACGTTCCGCGCCAACCTGTGGTGGCGCTCCGCTTAGATAGTGTCAAAAGCGCCCCTACAGACCATTCTTGCCCCCCCCCCGACCAATACCCACTAGCTCCGCCACTGGCACCTAGTGAAAGATGAAGAATTTGCAATGTGTTTTTCAATGGTTAAACTTATATTATTATTATTATAATTATTGTTGTAACGACTTCCCCAATAATTCTAACCAATATGGAAGGGTAATAACACGGAAAATGATTTTATGTTATTGGCAGGTGATGTAATAACTGATGGATGCCTATATGATATGCACATAAACATGTGGAACGTGCGCCGAGCGCGCGAAAAAATTTTGGTAATATTTTTCGGGCAAGTCGTTACAGCCCCCCCCCCCCCCCCAAATCAAATGAGGCGCCTACGCCTATGGGAGTTGCGATATGGATTGGCTGAACTTTGGGTCGAGACCGATATGTACCTCAACGACTTGCAGCATTTGGTGAGAGAAGAATGGGTCATCGACGCCACGAGAGATTACCTGCTTAAAGACAGTAGAAATTCAGACCGTCCGAGCAGTGATGCTACAACTACGAACGAACTGGTCGCATCACCAGAACTGGTGATAGAAGCAATCGAAAACGAAATCATCCTTGGACACCTTGAAAATGAGTATATACCACGGTCAGGGACGTCGCTAGAGGAGGGGGGGGGGTGTCTCATCCCCAAACTTGGTAAAACTGACGATAGTTGGACAATTTGACCTGCGACAGTCGGAATTTCGGACTGTCGCACTCTAATTTACCTAACCCTATTATATATTCCTGTGATTGTGAATGACCTAAAAATTGAAAGTTTCAGTCAAAAATAACCTTAAATGAGTCATATTACCACGTTTCCCTTGCCACTTTGAGAAATTTTATCTCGCGATCTTTATACTCCACAAAACTACTTATGATTTTGAATACTCTAAAAAAATGTCTAATAATAAAACTACTGCAAGACGTTCGCCAGCTTCAATTCGGTTTATTTATGCACTAATTTTGCTACTGGGTGGGTTGGACCCTGTTCGCTAGCTTCAAGTAAGATCAGGATATAACGTCTCTATGGTATACAATGCTACGGAAGCTTAAAAAAGACATCAACATAAGAAAAACTGACATTTTTCAGTAAAATTTATATTGACAACTTATCATCTCTTCAATTCAACATTTTTCTGCTGCAAAATGTTCATTTGTTCACTTCATCCCAACTGAGCAATCGAAAAAAATTCTGCAAAATGTTTATTTGACAACTTATCGTATCTCGTCAACTCAACATTTTTCTGCAAAATGTTCAATTTTTTCACTTCATCCCAACTGAGCAATTGAACAATTTTTTGCAAAATTTGTAATTGACAACTTATCGTATCTCGCCAACTCAACATTGTTCTGCAAAGTTTTTAATTGTTCACTTCATTCCAAATGCTCAGTTGGAATGAAATGAACAATTGAACATTTTTCAGTGATAAATGACTGATAAGTAGCCCCGCCCCCCCCCCCCCCAGAAAATAATATTAAGCGCGCGAGGAAAAAGCACTGTATATTTTGGTAATTCACTATGTCGTCGAATATAATTTGGTGAAGAAATAACAGCTTTCCCCTTTGTTACATTAACCTAGCTTTTGAAGTCAGTAGTCTATGTAGCCTTCAAGCAGATAACTTATACTCAGTTGCTTACTTGCTTAACCAGACTGATTAATACGTTTGTGAAGTGAGGGCCAGTGGTACATATGTATCGAAAAAAAGTTCGGAACAAAAGTGCGGTCGCGAAAGATGGGGTGATTTACTAACACTGACCGCATCGTTGACGAGTAGCGCGGGGGGTGGGGGTATAAGGCAGCAGTCGGAATTTTCTGGCTCCGAAACCCATCAAGTTGGAATTTCAGCCACTACCCCCCCCCCCCCAACCATCAGGCCTTAGCTACGTCCCTGACCACGGTGGATGGGGTAGTCGACTATTCGTCATTCAATTTGAGCTGTACATTGTAACAAATCTGTTGCTATATGCAAAGAAAAAGAAAAGGAATAAAACTGCAAAGAAAATAAAATAAATAAAAAGGAATAAAAGTGAGAAACGAGACATGTTTGTATTTGTATTTTGTCTTTCCTGGTTAACCGTCACCCCTTAGTATTTCATTTTGTATTTTTTTTTTACAACCACCACGCTTAGCATAGCTCCCCTCACTTAGGATCCCCCCCCCCCTCTGTCCATCGACGCTTGCACGTTGGTTTTAATATATGGCGCCGGTCAATGGTGACGTGTTCGCTCGAGCTCCGAAAATTCTAATGATTTTTCTCCTTCTACTAACATCTGTGAACTGTTTACTGTAAGTTATTATTTGCACATATTATTCTATTATTCTAGTTTTCTATTCTAAGGAGCTTGAGGAATGTTTTAATTTTCGATGTGTAATTTTATTGCTCATTGATTGAATAAAGAATCTATCTATCTATTCTGTATCAAATTTAGATCCTTGGTAATTCTTATACAGATACAGATTCAGAATGGTCGTAGACAGGTTCGTCTACACAAGGAATTTATATCTCGATGAAGCCATTGGACGAGTTGGTCGTTGATGTCTGGGGTACCGAGTAAACCAAAGAGGTAATTTCCAACCTCAACTTTTTTTTTTGCAGGAGAAAATAGACAGCTTACTGACCACATACGGTAGACAATAACCCTTGTAAACAACCCTTGTAAACTGGTTTTGTTGTACTCTGATCGAAACAGACTCGGTTTAAAAACGATTGAATGTCGGTTTTGTCGGCGGGCGGCAAACCGTTAGAGTCAAAGTATTCTCCGATTCGATTTTATTCGATGATATTTTCCATTTCGGCATACACGACGACCTTTACGGTGGTGGGCAACGGTCGTCCAAATTGCATCCTCAAGGTAAAATTTCCTTGCTTCAAAAGGTTGTAGTGTCCAAGATAAATCGGGTGTTAAATCAAACGCATACAAAGTGTAACCTCCGGGGTAAACCTCGCGACTGATGACATTGCCTTCGTCATGGTTGGTTTTATCGGTTCCAGAGAACTGTGTGGTAGGCTCTGATGTAATTTGCTCCACTATCTGTCGTGAACGTAGGTTTGAGGGGCTCTTTGGGGATTTTCTCACCGTCAAACAATTTAAATGGTTTGAAATGGATTTCCCGATACGACTCATGCAAGGTCGTGTTTCGTACGCAGCCTACGATGATTCCTTTTGGGAGTTGTCCCAGAATGATGTGTTCCTGAACAAACGACATATCTCCCATGGGAATCGACAACGGATGGGGTACGGTACTTGGCAGTGGATTTTTCAAGCGTTCGAGCGTGAGCGACGGTTCAGTTCCAAACAAAGATCGAGGCGTCTTTGACCACAACTTTGTACATGACGTCAAATTAAGAGATCTCAGAATAACCTTTCTGTCCTTAACATTTATACGCTTTTAAATATCTTCATCATGGAACTAGATAATTGGTGATGTTAACAAATTTCAACTATTCATAGGATATGCGTAAATCAAGGGCGTAGGAACCGGGGGGGGGCTGGGGGGCGCCAGCCCCCAGTGAAAAATGTGGAGGGCGGAAGTATCATTCCGCCCCCCCCCCGCTTCGCAAGTCAGAAAACCCCTTTTTCATTTCCAAATGAGAAAAAAAATCTCATTTGGAGCACCAAATTGCATCTAAGGCCTGGTGAAAATACAAAATTAAGTTTACAAAATGGAGTGGGTGTTGAAGTGTGCTATATTGCACCAAATTGCATCTGAGGCTACCTGGAAATGCCAAAAATTCCCCTCCCCTTAGACCCCTCCCCCAGGCCGGCTTTCAGTCTTCAGCCCCCCCACTCAAAAGTACCTTCCTACGCCACTGGCGTAAATAATCACTTACAGCGTTTAATGATTGGTTGATCGCCCGCTGTCATCGTCCTGTTTTTTTCTAGATCCTGTGCAGGAGCCCTTTCATGATATTAATATTTACCACAGTTGAATCCGACTACTGAAATTTGTCTACAGAAATGTATCAGGGAGACTAGTGCAGGCTGCAAAACACGTATTCACCAGCTGCGGAGTCGTCTCCGTGTTCGGCCAATGGACTCGTTGTCTTTATCATACTCTTCAAGCTTGTCATCGCATTCGAAAGGAGACCACTCTCCGAAATATGTTCAAAAGCATGCAGTTTGACTTATTTCAGTGATTACGTCATCATCCAGTTGGGAATCGTTACCAACCGAAATAAAACATTCGGGATGTTTGTATCCCAGTACGTTGGAACAAACGATAATACTGAGCAACTTGTGTTTGCGGATGTTATTTAACTTTTCGCTTTTCGAGCGAACGTTCACTTCATCGAGATATGTCTCGATGTCGTAGTTATTCCATTCAGATAGAAACGATGTCGTGGATCAACTACAATACCTTACCTGTCCAACGTATCAAATACGGAATATGACAATTTCAATACACCGGCAGGATACGTCAAAATAAAAAAAAATCTGAATTTTAACGTTAGCTGAAATATTACAAGTCGTCAAAATGAAAAAAATCTGAAAATTGACGTTTTGTTGAGATACGACAAATCGTCAAAATTAGAAAAATCTGAAAATTGACGTTTTGCTGAGATACAAATCGTCAAAACGACAACTTTCAGATTTTTGTCATTTTGATGAGTTATTGTATCTCGGCAAAACGTCAATTTCAGAACTTTGTCAATTTGACGACTTGTTGTATCTCGGCAAAAACGTCAATTTTCAGAGTTTTGTCAATTTGACGACTTGTTGTATATCGGCAAAACGTCAATTTTCAATATTTTGTCATTTTGACGACTTGTTGTATCTCGGCAAAACGTCAATTTTCAATATTTTGTCATTTTGACGACTTGTTGTATTTTGGCAAAACGTTAATTTTCAGAATTTTGTCACTTTTAAGACTTGTTGCATCTCGACAAATTTAATAATTCTGTTGTTTTGACGAGTTGTTAAACTCGGCAAAACGTCATTTTTCTGAATTTTTGTCATTTTGACGAGTTTGTTACTTTTTCATTACCATGTCCCTTCTACGCTTCCGTACATGTCCCCTATGAGCTCTAGTAACACTGGTGCATTTTCGACCAAAACGGGCCATTTCCTGCCACGCAGTAGGTTCAAAACGGGGGCTAGGGTACATTTCCCGGAGGGGGGTGTCCCCTCTCCCCTCAAGATGCACACCCTGAGTTATCTACCAAAAGGGGACGTAATCAGATGTTAAGGCCAGCGTCAATCATGTTTTTCACAAGACTTATTAAAGTGTTCGTTTTTTATTCATGAAGCCAACTAGCGCGTGCTTTCGTTTGCCGCATTTCTGAGACAGGAGAAAACTTCAAGTTTGTTTCTTTGCATAGTACAGTAAGGAACCGTTATAGTAGTACAATTACATGCTTATCCCGCGGGGTCACTCAAAGATTTGTTCAATTTAGGATTGGTCTGTTATTTGCAGACCCTTCTTTTAAGGCAGACTATCTGATTGTGATATAGATAAGGAGTCACACAAGAAGCAGAACATTCTCTTTCATCGTAGTAGTCACACATATATTCTAATGCGAACTTTTATTTCATTTCAAATATTTATTATTACATGATAAAAGTAAAATGCCATTTGGCAAAACTCTGAAGGTCATTAAAACATAATAAAAGTATGTAGAAAATTCTAAAGGATTTCTTAAGTGGATGGAAAGAAATAACTGATAGCACTCCAGTATACTCTCTATTATGTTCTCACAGCTCTCTGAATTCCTTAACAACTTTCAGCTAGTATAAATATAGTTATAATCTAGTATTATCATACAAAAACATTGAAACTTGGTAAGGAGTTACTGGTAATGTGAATGCTACATGGAAAGTAGCAAAACTCTTGTTTATGTATTTCTTACAAACATAACACCTGTAAAAATAACTGTTTAAGAAGTCAATATACATTTCTTTTATGTTGCAAATAATAATAAAAGCCTTGCCAGAGACCATTCAGTGGGTTAACATAATACACAAGCAGCTGAATTTTCTGGTGTTACTTGTAAGGTTGTGTTTATGTAATCAAAGAGAAAGAAAACGGTTAGCTCCATATGATATGACAAAATATCATTTCTCACTGTCGTATTGGAATATGATAGTGAGAAATTATAATACTTTATCATATTCCAAATCAATTGGAATTGATTCGGGAAAGTCCCTTTGAGAGGTACTTGATCATTTTTAGGGTATTATATATCTTAGCTTGATTTGTTAAATTTTGACACTGTGATGCAATTGAATCACTTTATATTCTGTAAGTGCATATCTCATTTTCACATCATCCCTATCCTATGCTCCTAAGTAAAATTGATGAAAAGATTCTTTGCTTCTAAATAAGGACATTGGTAGTACTTAAAGGATGACTTTAAGTAGAATATTAGTTTTGATATGTTACAGTCCAAGACAAAAGAAAAGTGATGTTTCTCTTGCTATTTGGGTTTACAAGTTATATACCTTTAAAATATACTAATTCCTGGAATGCTCCTTTAGGGTAAATAAATGATGACCTTGGCTCCTCAGTGCAGGCCTTATTGTTAATGCTAATTGACTCACAACCCAACCAAAGCATATTCTTTAAACTTCACATAAACAACAGAGGACCCTTGGATGACATTCAACACCATTTGTCCTTGAGAAATACGAAGCATGTTATATACATGCCATTTGAGGCTATAAAAGTCTTAAATTTCTCCCATTGGGTTTTGTGTTGCATCTGAGGAACCAATCTATGGTCTTGGGTATTAGACTTCATGGTGCAGTCACTTTCACTGATTAACTCCAACTGTTTAAAGGCTCATTCTCACTTCTCAAACATTAAAAGTGGTATAGAAATACAACCTGGACTGATTAAAGTGTTTTAATGGTCTACAGCATATCAAATTAATTTTGTGCCAAAAGTCATCCTTTAAATCAGCAGTCTCATTCCCCAAGGTTTATATACATACACAATATTACAAGAAAGAAACTATTAATGCAAAGTCCAGGATACAAGAGCACAGGTCTGAGGATGAATTTGAATTAGTATGAAAAAATGTACATGTTTCAATCTTACATCATAAGTGCTTTGAGGAGGGAGGGTTTTGCTTGCAGGGGACATTTGTAAATCTTCATAATATATGACATTCTTTCATATTTTCTATATGATCCTCCTGATCTGTTCCAAGTGTTTATGGCAATTCGCAACATGTGTTCCATCAACAAGCTGAAGCAGAATATCATGCCAAGTTACTGTTTCACTGAAATGTTTGTACTACTATCTAGAAGCAATGAACAGTTCACTCAATACAACTACCTAAAATTCTATCTTTACTATCACGATGCAAACGTGTCAAATTTGGTTTTTATTATGATGATGTAATTATGTCACACCAGCCTTTGCTATCATGATGCAACTGTGCAATGCACAATATATATTCACTATCACCTGGGATGGAGGATATCTTATGAAGGAGATCCATTTGAATTACCACCAGTAATACCATTTTTGCTCACTCTTACACCGTCTGTATTACCCAAAAAAGCTTTCACTTCTAATAGAATTGTAGGATGTAAGAAGACCCAAATATGTTTGATAAAAATGTTTACCAGCTGAAAATACTTGATTGAGATTTACAAATTTTGAAATGAGGTGATGCTTTTAGTAGTAGTTTTGAACTATAAAATTGATAAAATCCATGAGGAATTGCCATTTGAATTTCTTGTCAGATAAAACTTGTACACATAGCATTCTTTTCTTCCCAGAAAAAAGGGGAAGGCCTCGACACTGAGAAGATAAACTGTTATTAATTAAACTTGAAAAAATATCTTAACTTCATAATTGTAAATGGACTAGCCAGTCTTATTGAAATCATTGTACATCATTCTCACTAACACATGCCTGGTATCATGACGCAGCTGCATCATACTTAGTGGGCATCCATCTTTCTTGCACTATGATGATATTGTCTTCTCTGTATCTTCAACTATTGTTGGTAGTAGCTGACCAGGACTTGTTCTGTGTACATGGTTTTCATGATCCGCTACTGGGACAAGGCTTGAAAGATTGTCTGGTCGAGTTTGATCACTTTTTGTTGATCTTTTGCTTGATTGGGAACCGCCTGCAGCTGTATAAGGCATCTCATGATCTTTCCTTGAAAAGGCATCGAAGGAGGAATTAGGAGCAATATCTTGGAAAGGCAACTGAGGTGAAAAGCCACTTGACTCTGAGCTTGGACAGTTAACTAATCTGGAGGCAACAGTTGGTGGAATGCTGTTAAGCTGGAAGGTTGCTGATTCAGATTGTTGAACACAGTTAGGATTGACAAAGCCATTTCCTTGGGATGATCCTTGTGACTGTACACTCTCTCCAGAGCTACTTCTTGTCTCAGTGGAAGAATCCTTTTTCCTCTTTCGTCTTTTTGCTAATGGAGCATTGGACACATCCATGAGAAGGAAACGATGAAAAGCATTCATAGTTGCCTTCATTCGGTTATGGGTAGCTACACCATTGGAGTTGAGTACCCCAGGAGTCATCAGAGGTGTTGAGCTATTTTGACTGTCACCTTGAATCCATACGTTGGAAGCAAGGTCATCAATTGTCAACCTGTTACTAGGATTCACAGTTAAAAGACCTATAAATGAAACAATGTTTTGCCATGAGAAGGGAAACAGGATATGCTTTTTGGAACGGCCAGAACTGATGTGGATATTTGCAGACTGCCTGGTGTTAACATGCATTATATCAAGCTGTTCTAAGCATTTTGAAATCTAGGTTGGAGACATGAAATCACCTTAACCATAAAACAGTGTACACAAGCACTTAAATAATTTTAACAAAAAAAGCCAAAATAGAAATTTTGTATAATTGTTATATCAAGAGCAAACTTATTGTATTGATAGCTAGTTTGTCATGCACATCTAAAGTTGATGTTACGATACTTAAAATGAAGCTTGTGTGTTTACACACAATTGTCTGAATATATATAATGTATTTTCCTGTTCTGATCACAGTATGACTTTCTCATACATCACCGCAAGTCAAAACTTCACGGTAGAGAAAGGTTTAACATTTTGGAAACCTATACTTTTTATAGGCTCAAAAGCATGGGCACAGTTCACTTGTAAGTTTTCATGAGTAATTTGTACAAGCTATGTCACAAACCTTTGATTAAGCTTTGAGCTGGCATGGAGACAGATTTCCACTCACTTCCTTCCAAGGAAAAGTCCCCTTCTTCAATTCTTCTCATGATCTGGCTTGCACTGTTGTCACCACTAAGACGAGCTTTCAGAAATGGAACATGACCTGATAGCATAGTGTACTGAGGGAGAATGGGAATACCTTGAGCAGCAATGATATAGCCAGCCAAGCATAGAGTATTAACTTTACATGTAAAGTGCGTCCATACATGTTTGCTTGCATTATACAAGCACTTGTAACAGGAGTGCATACAAATTCTTGAGCTCTGTTGGCCATTACCTCTCTGTATATGTCGTGGGCTTGTTAGTTGTTATTTCTCACCAGAATTTAGTTCATTTTGCTAGAAATATAAACATATCATAGCTTGAAATGGTTGAATCAGCTTCAGAACTGACCTCTTGCAAAACCAAGTAAATCAAGATCATCTAATTTCTTAAGCATGATCAGCTTTTCCAATTTTACTACAATGGTTTTTACTTTGACCCCTGTTGGCCTAAAATGATCTTCAGAGGAAACAATAATACTTACTTGTAAGTGCAAATACCAAGTATGAATTTCATTAAAGCTTACCTTTAGAGTTATCATGCTTAAATTATGTTTCACTAATTTGAGCGCTGGTGACCATTGACCATTACAGAGAACATTCGTATTCTAATTACGAAAGTGTATCCAGATAAAAAGTATGATATTCATCCAAGCTTTCCTTGTGGACTTACCATGTTTACATTTTTCAGACTTTGACCTCTGATGACCTTTCAGGATCTTTCACTGATACAACTCTTAAAACGATTCTTGCACATGTTAAAGTGGATCCACATAACTTAGTATGTACATATTTGTTGTGATTATAGTTTAAGTTGATGAATTTATCAACAATACTATATCTCAGATATTTTATCATGAACAGAGTTAATTATGGCAGTAGGAAACTCTTGTGAATATGACATCTTGAAAATGAAATACCTGATATTGGTTTGTTTGAGGCCATTTGTGTTCAAGTCAATAAGGGGCCAAGAAAGAAGTCCAGAAGCCAGAAGGCTTTGTCATTCCTTGCCATAAAATTTGTCCAAAAATTTGTCCACCACAACACCGCAAATTTAACCTTTCTTAAATATTGAAGTTGAAATATTAAATCATAGAATAAAAGTATAGCTTGTTTTAGTGTGGTTTTCAGAGTAATGATAATAACGGCTCTCAGATCTGTAAATGACTAAAACTACTTCTGTAAATATCTGCATTCTCACATGATGTTATGAGGAGGCTTCTTTGTGGAAGTGTATACCGCTTATGAGTTTCACATATAAAACTTGATTTTGGATCAATTTGTTCTGTACACAGATGGTATAGCCTAGAATTAGACAAATTAACTCCACATGAACTGAAGATATATCACATCATCATGAACCCATCAACATCTGATCAATGTGATAAGGCTTAGATCACACCACACAAAAGGGATAAGAAAAGAAGCCTTTATCTCGAATTGGCCTCTTATGAACTTAAAAATTGGCCTAAAACTGAAGTACAACTTTTGGACCCATAAATAGTATGAACAAGTTTGATTCAAAGAAAACATATAAACCCTAGGAGTAGATGTATATGTGATCTTTGCAACCTTACCCTCTTTTGACACCCATGACCTTTAACCTACAAATGATATTACCCATCATGTGCTGATCAGCATGAATAAGCTTGATCAAAGTCAAAATATCAAAAAAAGTCAAATGAACTTTTTTGTTGTGACCTTTTGATCCCAAATGAATGAAAAATAAAGCTAACTTTTTTACCCATCATCTGCTGATCACTATGACCAAATTTGATGAACATGAAATATAAATCATAGGAGGAGTGGGATTTATGTGATTTTTGACCACTTTTAACCCCAAGTGACATTTGATCTTAGAATAAAGTATAACATTTACAAAACAGGTTAAAGACCAACTATGGAGACTTTTCGATGAACATAAAATCCCACCATTTTTCATGTATGTAATCCTTAACTGACTCCAATTACATTGCTGTAATTAACTTTACCAATTTCGGACGTTAAATAAGTGAAAAATGGGACGAAAAGTCAGCTTCTATTTCAGACATTCCTGAAACATTCCTAAGACATCAGGTGACCATGTGACGTCAATGTTGGTATACCTCACTCACAACTATACTTTTAGTGTGTAAAGTCGTATACTTGAGCTGCCAAAAACATCAACGATATTACTCCTTTTTCCTCAAAATGTCACAATTCTGTGTTGTTGGAGGTTGCAGTTATACCTCATCCAACAAAAGCATCAGCTTTTTTAGATTTCCGAGTAAAAGAACCGACGTAAAACGCCGCAGAATTTGGATCAATTTTTTGAGATCCACGCGGAAAGATTTTTCAGCACCCGGGGTATCTCATGCCCATGAGTCCACATGCATGACCCTGCTTCTGTGTATGCTGCAAATGTCTCATTCTGTGAAAATTATATACTGTCGATAGCTGTGTCGGACCATGGTCGGACATAGCTAATGTGAAATTGACCGTAAACACGCCCTGGACGTCCTTACATGTAACATTATATCACGCAATTGACAGTAATATATTTACTGTAAGAGATGACCGTATATATATATCGTGCCAAGGGTATAGCATAGTACATGTACGGTAGTTAGTTACAACTCTCGCCGGCGTTGGCTCACAGCATGTGTAAATAGCCATGTTAGGATTTCTCTATTTCATTTGTTGTATTCCAGTATCGTGAGTTCGTGATACATGTGTAATATTGTCCGTTCTGTTTATTCCGACATCTGCATGGTCCAAGGAGTTGAATAAAAACGGTAGTATGTAGCGATCGGACGTTTCATTTCGTTAGTGACTGTCTTGTGATTGTGGGATGTTAGTACTGGTCAAGGCCTGTTTCAACTAGACCTAACTCTATGGAATTACACAGACTCACGGTAGTTTTTCGCCCAGGATTGAACAAGAAACGTGGATTAGGATATTCACTGCTAAATTTGTTTATTGACAGGATACTTTTTCTGTGTTTGTATACTTTTGGATATTAAAACGAGTAAGTACTATGTAAGTATATTGTACCGTACGGACCTATTGACGCTACGCTATGTAAAAGATGCCTCCATTTGAGTGGAAATTTTGTTAATAAAATAAGCAATTTAACTAAAATTTCTGCTTATAATTGTCTTAAAACTTGTTGTTAACCTTCATGTGTTCTTGTTTTAAGCTAACAGCTTTTCAAACGCTCGAAATTGGAAGTCAAAAACAGTACAATTGTTCGCTATCTGTGTACAAACAGTGCCTATATCAGCGTTTGATTTTCGCGGTATACAAACTTTGACGTCACACGGTGACCAGAGGCTCCTTTGGGTCAATCTCTGTTTTCAGACATTCCAGAGGTTCATGTCACGTGACTACCCAAAATTTCCATTTTCGTGGTCGTTTTTGATGGGTTATAGTAGGTTTGCGAAGATTATTTTTTACACATGTTGATTATGGGTATGTAAACTCCTAAATTAATGGAAAATCTCAAAAAAAAAAAATTGCCTCCATATTTGGTCTTTAAGTGACATGTAAAACCAGAAAGCACACTAAAAGGCTAAGTGAATCCTAACCACACGTTTTGCAGCTTTACTTTGGCAGTTACTGCATTTACAATGTTTTAAGACCATGATCTCTATTGACTCAAGTGATCTTTAATGTCCAGTCAATGTAGTGGGTTCTTGATCTTACTCAGTTGGATCTACATACACGATATGATGTTTGTGCACAAAATATAGGTCATGATAGTTACCCAAAATTCTATTTGGGTGTTGAAGTTACTGTGTATACGAGGTTTGGAGACTTTGACCTGTATTAAAACAAATGACCTATGCTCTAAATAACCAGAAAAAAAACATTCATTAAAACACTACCACAAATGACACAACTTAAAGTACTTTCTACTCATTTTTCAGTATTTCAAAGGTCAAAGATGATTTCAGTATAACATCTGGATGTGAATGCTACTTTTGTAGTGTTGAATGATATTTCACGGTCTATTATCTAAACTGATGAAGAACATGCTGAACCAGACAGCCAGTTGGCTCTGTGATTCCTTGCCATACAATTTGCCCAAAATTCCAAATAAATATCTGAGTAATGTAGAGCAAGTGACTTGAATTTGTCCAAGAATTAAGTGAGAGCCAGAGAAGATCAGAGATTTCCAGCTCTTATTTGTAGCTCCCTTGTGGGTATCTATCATTTAATCCACTGGTAAGTATTTTACAGTGTAGAGTTTTTATTCCAAAATGTTTCAATATCCAGAAAGAACAGTCTTCCTATGTAAAACATACACACATAGATGTATGAATAAAGTCAACTCTGCCAGCTTGCAACCATCCCTTTATTATAAATAAATGAGGCTCTTCATGTTACTGCCAAAGCAAAAGTCAACTAGTATAAATCATGGAGAAAGAAAGGGCCGATTTTTTCCACCATTTGAGATAACCTGTTGACCCTTGAAGCTCTGGGAACCCCCCATAAGTGCCTGCTGAGTGTGTTAAAGAGAGTGCATTAACGATTATCAGCAGATTTCATATCCTGGATGACTAAGTTTTATTGAAGACCTATAGAGCCCCTTTGCAAACTAAACTGAACTAAATTTGACCAACTATGTTCACCAAAAGAAAATCATAGCATTGGAAAATTCCCAGGTTAATTGTAGCTTTCATTTTGGAGTAATCATGTTTGCAGACTTTGACACCTGTTGAGCTCATTTGACCTTTACCAATTTCAAAAGGGTTCTGTATCTAAGCTGTATCTACATACTAAGAAAGAAGTTCAACAAAGATGAACTTTTTGAGTTATTGTGTTCACAAAGTTTTCATACATTGACCTCTGGAGACCCCAAATTACCAATCCATTTAATAGAAAAGAGTAGGGTTCTTGTACTCAATAAGACGGATCCACACACTAAGTATGAACTTAATCCACATTGAACGTTTTGAGTTATAGTATTTACAAGCAAGTGTCACAGACACATATACACTATCACCATCGCATAGATTCTGCCTCTGGCAAGGAATCAAAAGTCAATAGGATTCATGTCTTCATCAGATGAATCTACATACCTAGTTTGAAATTCATCCAACCATCACATGTACTAGCCTTTGGCCTACATGGACCTCAAATGACCTTTGATCCTCATGTTTACAATAGGCTTCTTGTAATCTTCTAGGGAGATCTACTTACCTTGTATGAAGTTGTGCATATCTTCAGTTTACCAGGTTTTCCGCATCTTGTATCGGGTATAGGGTTCTGTACTCACCAATTAGAATCTGTTTACCAAATATGAAGTTCAACCAAACAGTACTTTTTGAAATTTCCTGTTTACATGGGATGCCACAGATATGCACACAGACTTGACTGCATAGCTTACTCGCCTGCCTTAGGCATGTAACCGATAAATAAATAAATATAATACTGCTCTTACCAGGATAACGCCTAAACTCCAGATATCACATGATGCATCATAGCCACCTTCCTTTTCTGATGTTCTCTTTAGTACCTCTGGGGCTGCATAGTGAAGTGAGAAACAGGGAGTCATCAATGGCTGGTTACTGTTGGTGATCTTTGCAAACCCAAAATCAACTATCTTGAGCTCTGCATCTTCAGACTCATTTGTGAAGAGAAGATTCTGAAGGAAAGAAAGAGATACAGGCAAATGAGAAAGAGAAACTGTTAGGACATAAGGATGGAAGGACACATGAGAAAAAAACTTTTGTCACACAATATCTCCAAAAGTATGCCTTGGCTAAAGTTGTATGTAGAATGTTGTTCAAACTTAATGAGTACAGATCCCTACTTTGTTTATTCTTGCCTAGCATGTTGTTGAGCTCCTCTGCTTAATATAATCATGTGCAATCAAGCACATTTGAAATTTTAAAACTAGTGATCATTCTCTTTATATTTGAGATGAAAGTCATCTTGTTATGCACATTTATGATTTTTTAAGAACTAATTCTATTGAACTTTTACCACATTTAATGCTTACAGCTGTTGTTGTGAGTTTTCAGTTCTGTGTCAGTTGTGCTTTGGTACAATCTTTAGAAAAAGTTTTCTTTTACATCAAAACATGAACTTACTCATATTACTAAACAAAATTTACTTGTTGAGTGAAATTCATTCCTGAGACATGATCATAATAGTATAGCAGGCAGTTATTTTTATGACACTTAAGTGACCATGAATGTGGGAGTAGCCCGCAAGGGCTTATGATTACAGCTTACATGTCGGGTGGCTTCCAAGTCAACATTTAAACTCCAATTTGGAATCTTTGCACTTTAGGAAGTCATTTCAGATGGAAAATCCTATATTGCTCTTGAATGAAAATCCCACCTAACTACGACCCAGATGGGGATCAAACCCTGAACCACACGATTGCTAAGCCTCATTGCTTCAGATGCTACCACCTTTATCCACTCGGCCACAGCATCAGAAATGGTTTGAAAATACACTTTATGGAAAAATGTCCCAACTGGGTGTCATGTGTAGTTTCTATATCCTTTCAAACAAACTCTAAATATTATACCTCTTTTTGATGTAAGAACACCATGCATGGTGTCAGCCTTAATATCAGGGACTGAATCAATTTGCTAGGTTGTTGATTTTGATAGAGTAGATGTAAACTATTTTGAGTCATGTATATAGTAAGACAGTAAACAACTGCTCATTTGACCCACAACTGATTTATACTGCAAGGCGGCATATTTTTATTTACTACTTATATGCTAAAATTATTTTTTTTCAAAATCAACACATGTTTTCCCTCCAATGATGAAAACATGAAAATTTTTGAAACTCTACAGCCTTGCAAGTCTAACAGTGAATAGCCCATTGAAAATGTGGTATGCCTGATTGAAGAATTCCTTTAGGCATTTGTTAGGGTATATTGGTATAAAATTGCTATAATTAAGCAATAGGAGAGATTTACAGTTCATTTTGCAAACCAAATGCACTACGGCTAGCACACTAGGAGGTCTTTTTATAGATTGGTTGTAAAGTCTGTAGATATAGTACCACATTGATCTCCCCTTACTGTTAAATGGTGATGTCTGTTGTGTAATTGTAGACCAATCACATGTTGCTTGATTCTTCCAAGTATGGAAACATTCTGCTTAACTTTTATGTAGACCATCTACCTATGAGCTGCCCAAGAGTACAAAGGTCAAGTTTTTGTTGAAATGAAAGTGTGCAAGCACCCAATGAGGGGAGATTGCTTAGGTCATACAGTACAGTGTACACATGTAAAGAAAAGGGAAGTAGTTGCTCAAAACTTTCTCAGACAAGTCTAGTAACAAATTTTCATCAAACTCTACACTTGAACACATCCGGATACAATGGAATATCATCAAATAATGCATTTACCGAAGCGTACACATGACTTTTTCTTTCCCTTTAATTATTTTAAATATGTAACTGAAAATGGATCATGAATATTAGTGATATTTACAAATTTCCAGACCCAGTAGTCATTTTCAGTCGGTCCTCCTGGTCCATTAAGATCAATTAAAACTATCAACATTGGTTATCTTACATACATCTTACAACCAAATTACATCAGACCTATCTCTGCAATGACATTGTGGTTTACAAAGTAGCTGTTACACATGCATACTAACCTCTGGTTTGAGATCCCTGTGTACAATGCCTTTCCCATGCATGAACTGGACAGCTGAGACCAGCTGCCTCATAATGGCGCTGGCCTCATTCTCATCAAAGTGCTGTTTCTTCTGAATCCGGCTCAGGAGCTCCCCTCCACTGCATAGTTCCATGACAATATATGTATGAAGCTGAGAATATTAAATATCTAAGATATTTCCATCTGTTTGCCATACTTGAAACACCTGTTTCAATCACAATGTTGATGATTTACATTCAGTAGGACTCATTCCTCTCATGAACATAAAATGCCATTCACAGGTCTAACAGTATTTAATCTGCTCTTAATATGTTGCTACTAACTAAGGTTCATCACATTTTGTTGTAGAGAGTAGAGCGGTATTTCCCATAGGTGTTCCTTTCATTTTTGTTTAAAATTCTGGCATTAACGACTATCACAAAATATGATAGTAGAAAAAGATATTCAATGTAGCACTGATTGAAACAAAATCTCATTCAACAGCTATGAAACAAACAAATCAAAAAGATAGGAATTGTTTCTACTCATTTAGCTACTTAAAGCTATTCAATACTCAATATTTGTTATATACACAAATGTCAGAAAATACACAATTAAAGCATTTCAAACAATGATCTAAAGGACCTAAGATATGCTTCATGTAAGCTCAACAACTTGTCAATATAATGTCAGCTCAAATTCAGTGAGCATCTGTGCATTTAAATGGAACAAGAGACATTTTGCCCAGTTTCAAACATTGTTTCAAAATGAAACAATAAGAAGCATTAAACTGAAAACTCTTAGTTACCATGAAACATTCTACAAACTGAAAACTCTACATTTTTCTTGTGATTCATTGATAGATACATCGATGTACACAACAAATGACACAGGACCACCAGCATTGCTGATATTCACAAAAGATGGAGACTGTAGGGTAACACTCACATCATCCACATCATCCTCATGTAGTTTAATGATACTGTAGGGTAACACTCACATCATCCACAGATTTCCTCATGTAGTTTAATGATACTGTAGGGTAACACTCACATCATCCACATGTAGTTTAATGATACTGTAGGGTAACACTCACATCATCCACATAATCCTCATGTAGTTTAATGATACTGTAGGGTAACACTCACATCATCCACATGTAGTATAATGATACTGTAGGGTAACACTCACATCATCCACATCATCCTCATGTAGTTTAATGATAATGTAGGGTAACACTCACATCATCCACATCATCCTCATGTAGTTTAATGCTACTGTAGGGTAACACTCACATCATCCACATCACCCTGATGTAGTTTAATGATACTGTAGGGTAACACTCACATCATCCACATCATCCTCATGTAGTTTAATGATACTGTAGGGTAACACTCACATCATCCACATAATCCTCATTTAGTTTAATGATACTGTAGGGTAACACTCACATCATCCACATCATCCTCATGTAGTTTCAGGGATGAGACTGAGCCGGGGAAAAAAAATCTGAAATTTATCGATAGCCGTCCTGCGGGAGGGGTTTAAGGGGAAGGGGTGTCCCCCTCCCCTTTAGAAATTTTTTGTCAGGTAAGGAGGGCTTAGATGCAAATGGTGGACTCTAGATGGAATCTATCACATCACGTAACTCGCCAAAAAAGTGTGGAATTTCTGCTTGTATAATTTATCCATTAGCTTTTTTGAACCAAAAAAAGGCTTTTTTGCTTGCTTTGTGCTACTTGATTCCACCACTGGTCAAATTCGGTGTTCCTTCCCTTCACAGTCCAGCATGTTCGGCAAAAAAAAAAAAAAAAAAAAAAAAAAAAAAAAAAAAAAAAAAATAATAATAATAAAAAAAATAATAAAAAACGTGAATTACGAGAAAAAACGCGAAAATGAGAAGAAAAAAAATCGGAAATCCGCGTTTCCGCGGAAGAGTCTCATGCCTGTAGTTTAATGATACTGTAGGGTAACACTCACATCATCCACATAATCCTCATGTAGTTTAATGATACTGTAGGGTAACACTCACATCATCCACATCACCCTGATGTAGTTTAATGATACTGTAGGGTAACACTCACATCATCCACATCATCCTCATGTAGTTTAATGATACTGTAGGGTAACACTCACATCATCCACATAATCCTCATGTAGTTTAATGATACTGTAGGGTAACACTCACATCATCCACATAATCCTCATGTAGTTTAATGATACTGTAGGGTAACACTCACATCATCCACATAATCCTCATGTAGTTTAATGATACTGTAGGTTAACACTCACATCATCCACATAATCCTCATGTAGTTTAATGATCACATCATCCACATAATCCTCATGTAGTTTAATGATACTGTAGGGTAACACTCACATCATCCTCATGTAGTTTAATGATACTGTAGGGTAACACTCACATCATCCACATAATCCTCAAATAGTTTAATGATACTGTAGGGTAACACTCACATCATCCACATAATCCTCATGTAGTTTAATAATACTGTAGGGTAACACTCACATCATCCCCATCATCCTCATGTAGTTTAATGATACTGTAGGGTAACACTCACATCATCCACATAATCCTCATGTAGTTTAATGATACTGTAGGGTAACACTCACATCATCCACATAATCCTCATGTAGTTTAATGATATTTGGGTGTCCTTGACAGTACTTTAATGTCTTCAGCTCATTCTGTATGCAAACCCTTCTTGTTGTAATTTTTACTGCATATTCTTTGTTTGAGGCTCGGTGAACACATCTCCTGTTGTGGTGTAAAAAAAATACGACAGAGAACTGTCAATGCATTCACAACTTCCACAGCAATCTTAAATAAATGAAATTACCCATTCATCATTTGTTCAGGATGTTGTAAGGTACAATGCTCATAGAAACATTTGAAGTAGGTTTCTCTCTCACCTGGTTTGAACAAACATCTAATATAGAACACTTAATGCAATAGATTTTTTTCCTATTACATAATAGCCTTTCCTTAGTTCCTTTTGTCACCATGATGACAGTTTTGCAGTCATTTTTATATAGCTCACCAGCTTTGCTTCATTGCTGCATGAATTATTCTGGGATCCATGGGCCCATGGTTAGAATTCATAAGGACATAACCTATCAGGACTCATAGGGTTAGAGTGAGTTTGAGATGAAACATAAGGGCCTGGAAGCCTAAGGAGCATCTGGTGGGGATCTTGACGATGAAGCCCTCAGAGAACCTCTGCATGTTAATTGCATAGCAGGCTATTGACTGGCTATACTTCTTCAAATTGAAATAAGTAAACCGGAAAGCCAGCCAGCTTAGGGATTCCTTGCCACTTATAACATTTTATGTAAATTGCAAACAAGGTTTTTAATGAAATGGATCCACATACTGTACCAACTATACAGTGCATCTAAGTTTTACTTTTGGAGTTAATCTGATAACAAGGTTTCATACTATGACCCACAAATGTCAACAGGATTCTTGTACTTACTATAAAGGTGGATCCACACAACACAGAAAATAAAGCACGAGCACAACTTTGTAACAGTCGTCTAATTGTCCGAGAGACCTTAGTTTCTTTTGGACAACCAAATTTACCTTTGAGGAAACTAGTGCCAGAAAATTTAGGTACATGTACTGTGTTAACAAGTGATCAACCTTTCGTTTGCTTTATAACAATCCAGACAAATCCTATCGTTAGGACATTTTGTCACAATACATACGATACTGTCAGTGGCTGTAATGATTTCTTAGGAAGGAAGAGACAAGAAAGGGGCTGGAAGTATAAATGTCTTTTAGGACAATTTGGTGCAATTGATCCTAGTGAAAGAGGTAATAACAGTGACTCAGTGATGCAAACATATTGAACTGGGGCAAAGCTTCTGGACACTTTCCTGGAAAAGAAAGCTCTTATCAATCTAATGCACTTTGAAGATTAGTTAGTAAATTGTATTTTTCTTAGCCTGAATTGTGTTTAATTTTGATTTGGCTACACATATTTGGATTTCATTGTGAAACAACAACATTAAGATATTTAAATGCTCATATACAATCTTAATTTGACAATTAATAATACTTACCTACAAACAGAAAAGCTGCCATCCCCAAGTGGCTGTGAGTCCATGTCAATATCATAAACTTTGGTAAAAGAAGATTCCTGCAAAAGAAAGGAGACAACAAATTGGCTAAAGGATAGTACCCTCACATTAAGGAACATCATCAGTCACAGTAAGAAAACAGTGAGAGGTATTTCTATATAATTCTATGTTAACTACAGGATACGTATAAAATCTGTCTAGTTTCCCATTTTGAGATAAAAGATTCCCTAGTGTGATGTCTTCCAACTAATGACCCCCATGCAAATTGTCTGGTAGTTCAGATTGGGAAACCACCTGTCAAGTACTACATCAGTCAACGATCCCCTTCTTGAGATACCATGTTTACAATCAATGTCACACATACATACACCAACATGAGTACATGGGTTCCCTATCTATGGCAAATAATCTAGGGTGATGACCCTCCCAGTGATTCTTTGCCACACATGAAAATTAAAACCAACCATTTTGTACTCACAAAGGAGGATCAACATACCTACTGTAAACTGGAGATTGCTAGCTTCACAAGGTTTCAAGACCTTGAGCTCTGTTATCTTTTGACCATCACAGAAAGCAATAACGTTCTTCTATTCACTATAGTGCATCTACCAGAACTATGTATGAAGTTACATTGCCAAGTACTTCTTGAGTTATCATGTCTACATGCCAATATTTTACACATACATGCAACCACACTTGCAGGGTATATCAACCCAATATGCAGTATCTGCATATACAGTATAAGATTCATCCAAGATTCCCTTCTAGAGTTATTCTCTTTACAAAGTTTTCACACTGACCTCTGCTGATCTTTGATCTCCACTAAAACAACAGGGTAAATCGCACCCACATTCTAAATATGAAATGCATCAAAGCCTCTTGTTCTTGAGATGTTATAATTACATTGTTTAAACTTTGTGATTTGCTGACCTGACATGACCTTTGAATTCTCACCAGAAAGCCAAAAGGCTCAGTGATTATAATTGACTGCAGAAACGATTTTTAACTATTGCAACCAGCAAGCTATTTGGATGTGGACCTACATCATCTGTCAATCATTCTTGAACAAAACATTCCACTATCAAGCTATAAAAACTCTTCCAAGTTGTTTTGACTGGCAGCATGCATCTGCTGAAATCGAACATTAAATATATCAATTGAGTAGCAGATAAATTCAGATATTTGCATTTTACACTAACTAAAACCTATTACAAAAATCTTGCTGAAGCCCATTCATAAAGCAAATTGGAAATTAATATCCGCTCCAAAATATATTTTGGAAATTAATATCTGCTCCAAAATAAATTCTCATATAATTGGCAGTCAAAGTTCAGAGATTTGATTTATTGATGATGCAGACCGTGAGGAGTATCTGCATATTACGTATGAGATTCACTAAGATTCTGTTCTTGAAAAAATATTGTTAACATGTTTCAGAATGTTCTTTGCTGACCTTCAATCTCCAAATAAAAAGAATAGGGTACAGATATCTGCCGACCTTAAATGACCTTTACCTCTAATAACAAGAATACTGTTTATTACTCAATATCGAGTGTCTGCATAGGAAGTATAAGATGCATCAAAAGTTTCCATTCCTGAAGTAGGTTCACATGCACATAAATCCAAATACTCACACATGCCATCAGCACAGCATAGACTACTCATGCCTACAGGAAGAAATGATAAAAATGTGAAACATATCCATTTTATGCTACCTTAAGCTTGGCTATTTCTTTAACTTGCTTCTGTGTTGGTCTGATGTTAGTCTTGCCTCCATCAATCATGTCACTCATCAAAACATTATTACTGTAGAGTACTGAAGGAGAAACAAATGAGTATCCCTACAAAGGAAATAAATGTAAAAGAAAATTTATAGTGAAGGTGTAACAATTAGCACATTATTGTTGCTTCGGAATTAGTGTTCAACCGATTATGCATAACAGAAAATACCGATTACCGATTATTTTTTTCATAATCGTACCGATTCCGATTCCGATTATTTGAAAATGAGAAAATATCCTGTCTATACGAAATCGGCAATAAAGTTTGACAGAAACAATTATTGTTGTGATTTTCCGTTTCCTTTTGCTTCGTTGTTATACAATGCTCTAAGGGATCATTTTGTATGAACCAAATTACCTCTGGAGTTTCTCGGAAAGAAAAACAAAAGTTTTTTTTTTAAATTTCCAAAATACGGAAATATGACATCCTACCTAGTCAGCACTGTGCTGAGCGAATGGCCTAACCACCTCGACGGGAATGTCACCTGTTAATGGCTTGAAATGGGTTAAGAATAGTTACTCAAAATATCCATCTCAAAAAGTATCTCAGACAAACCATCCATCTTCAATCTTTACCAAAGTGTAAATTTTAATGACATATTGCCTTCATTCCGACATTATTTTGTACTTATTTTCAGTATTATACCGTTTATGAACAAATAGAAATGTTACGAATTTGAAGTTAAACATACCTATTCGTTACCTATTTAACTCCATTCAGGTTCAATTAGAAAATGTAAGCTTAGGCCAATCAAACTGAAAAGCAAATTTTACCATCGTATCTTGTTTAAAATTACTCTAAAATGTAATACCAGATTGGTGTAAAGAAATAATAACAACTAGAAACTACTCCAATATAAAATATAACATTCCCTCTTTAAGACATATCACTTACAGTACCTTCCAAACAAATGCCGATTTCCAGCAAATATAAAGTTGTAAACTAAGCTACGCATTTTTTTTTTTTGCAAACCGATGGTTAGGCTACATTTCCCATTGACTTAGTGTGGTTGTTAGGCTAACATGTGGTCGAAGATTGCAGTTTCCGTGGATATTTTTATTATTTATTTGCGACACAACTAGAGCGAATAAACAGATGGCAAGGTTAGATTTCCATGCAGTTGACTTAGTGTGAAGTAAGGCTATCATGTGGTCGGAGATTTGTGAGGATTTTAGGTTATTTTCGCTGGTACTGAAATTGCTTCGTGCAGGCCGTAATTTGCTTCGGGAACTTCCCGGTGATTGTGCGTGACTCTCTCGCACTGCTTCAAATTTGATGCGGGATGTGAAAACTGTTTGCGCGATTCGCGCTGCAACTGCAATTCCTAGCTAAAGCAAACGCATGTCACAATTAATTTTACACAGACACCTGATATAACGAGGGCGATTTTCTTATATTTCGTTTTTCTTTTTCGCACTCGTAATTGTGCTTTAGGAGGTCTTTTTAGCACTTGCGAGGGCGAATCTGTCTTATTTTAATATTTCGTAGTAAAAGAACAAACCTAATACATCAGTTGATATTTTCAACTCCCATATGTTTTTGAATAATGATATTTTCACCTTCCATATGTTTTTGAATAATCGGTATCACATAACTGGTATTCCACGTAATTTTTACCGATTCCGATTATGTTCCGATTATGCAATATTCGTACCGATTCAGATTCCGATTAGGTTAATCGGTTGAACACTATTCGGAATGTCCAATTTAGTTATGGCTGGCTTCCCATGCTCACTTTGAAAAACAAGGCAAACAACTGTTCTGACAAACAACTGTTAACATGGTTAAATGTCTCCATACAAAATGCATTTGATATCTGAATTTGTTTACATGTATCCACCAAAGTGAGGGTTCTAGTATGCAAAAGTTTTCTGTAGAAGGACGTTCAAATATTCCAGGCTAGGCTCCAGCCTAACGCGATTGCAGGCACATATTTTGCACATTGAAATTAAGCTACACCGCAATCAACACACTCGATCAGACATCGGATAAATGTGAACCAGGCCAGTCATGAAGTAATTGTAAAAAATGTTTGAAGAAATGACAAATACTTTGGCAGTTGTAAAAGATTAATAACTTACGAATTTTAATTTTAAAGTACACAATAATCAAACATTACTAGGACTAAATGTTGCCCTGCAGAACAAAAGTATTACTGACAAGTAAACGCATGAATCTAACCAGAGCAGGTGCATGCAGATTTAACACAGTACAATGCTGGTGTAGCATTGTGAGAACCTGTACATTTGCAATGACGCTGACAAACTGCTTTAGTGTTGTCTTTGACAGGTTAGGCTATTTTTCATGAGCAGATTATGTGTAGTGCTAGCTTGTAGTCGAGTAATCGCAACTTTGGTTTTGAGCGCGATTAATCGAACTTCCAAAGTGTAATCGTGACTACTGGCAATTAGTTTGATTACGGTATATTACTATTGTTCACATATCACGCCTGTAAGGCATGAAGCTTGCTCTATTGTCAAAGGCAGTTCGCTTTTGTCAAGAACAAATTACCTGTGGAAGTATTCATGGAGAATTGTCAATCTTTGTGGTCACTTAGGATGACTATTGTTTTTATTCATGTCATAGACCTGCCTCCTCACTAACTCAGGCCTTGTTCACACTTAAGAACGTAAGTGTAATTATTGATATTAAGGCCCGAGGAGGATCATCTAGTTAAGAGCAAGACACATTCACATTTAAGAACGAGTGAGGTTCGTATTAAGTCTGCTTGGGAGATTAATATACTGTGCAGGCGTGAAAAGGTCATATGAGCTGTTTAAATTTTCCCTGTGCTTTGCCATTGCCACATGTGCTGTACAAATTAAGTACTTACTACTCCGTACACCACTGCACCGCAACGTTCAATCACATAAACAGTATACTGTATTCAAACTACTCCGAACCCACTACCATTATCCCTACACGTAAACCCAGATTTGAATTTTTTCCAAACCCTTCAAATGGATGAGCGAATGATCTTGCTAGTCAGTGTTTTACTGCTGATGTCGTATTTGAGGCTAATCCAACATGGAAGGCATTTAATGTTAGGTCTAAAGACCTAGTAAGGTCTATGCATAGGCTAATGTAACTTCATTTCAGGTTAGGCCAGACTTAATGGTTTTATCATTTTACAACTGCTGTAGCAACCATACCAAGAATCATTCATTTTGAGATAAAAATTTTAAAAAAAGTTGTCAGTTCGGCATACAATGAATTAAAGTTATTAGATTATGTGGACTGTCGTTCAGTTTGTTTTGGTCTCACAAACTTTTTCAGCAGTGTTGGTTGAATCGGTTGAAAGAAAAATGACGTGGGTTCATGTATAGCATTGTTTGGTAGTGTTTCAGCTAAGAAAGGCAACAGTCTGATAAGTGTACAAACAAACACACATACATACAGCACGTTCAGAAATACCCGCCCATTTGCAACTGGAAAGAGCGAATATATATCACTTAACTGGAAATCTTGGGTCACCATTAAGTCCTTGACCGTTCACATTACATTTATTAAGAATACAAAGAGGGATCGAAGAAACCCTGAAAGAAGGATTATTCTTAAGACCGCACGCAGTCTTGAAGTATGAGTATGCAAGCTTTCACACTAAGAACATTAATCCCCCTTGCGGACTTGAATTACGGGTGCGTTCTTCATTGTGAACAAGGCCTCACAGACTCAGTGTAGTTCTGATCAGTCAAGTGTGAAGCAGTGGAGTATGTGACCCTACAAGGCTTGTCAACAAACAACGTTCCAACTGCGGAGGAGATTTGGCAATTATCTCTAAGTGTGCTTAAGGAAAAACAGTTGTCAAAGGGTTACCATGTTCACTAGGCATGGAACCAACAGATTGTTCCACATCACAAGTACAATCCTGCTGCCTGATATGCTAATTGAACAAATCAATACAGAAACTGTGTGCTGGATGCACCTACTAAACATAAAATGTAAATTAGTGTCGCATGTTTGTTAACTTTTGTCGCTTTCTTGACATTTATATGTAAAATTTTGGCTGGAGTAACACTTAAGACTTCTTGAATTAGCTCTTCAATTTTTAAGCAAGTGGCTAATATTGTAAAATTCTAGACCTGACTCAGTAAGGTGTATCTACGTACCAAGTGTGAAGTTTCAACCGACATATAATTTTTGAGTTATAATGTTCACATCTGACATCCACACTCATAACCATCACATAGGTTCCTACCAGAATCACTGTGAAATTAAAATATAACAAATTCCCCCATCATTAAATTTTGTCTTAAAATTTTGTTTAAAATAAACATTCTCAATAATTGGACATGAAAAGTGCTAACCCTGAAAACCCTCGCATCAGCAGTTTTTGGAACAGCAGCTGGAGAATATGCAGGAGACAATGAAGTAAATTCCTCAGCAAAGTTACTGACATCTAGTTCACTGTTAATGTGAGGCTGGAATGGAGCTGGAACCTTCTTACCAGCAAGCTCAGTCCAGTTTAAGCTCTACAAAGGAACACAAAAAAAATCACCTGACAAATTTTCTTTCTCTACACATCATCACATTGGGTAGCTTTTAAGTTATATTAATACAACAATTTTTTGTAAAATTTAGGGTCAGTTTGATTTTTAAGCATGTTATAAAGAAACTGACCTAAATATGGTGTGGAACATTAGCTGAAAGAACTGTTTTGATCATTGTAGGAAAACTTTGCAGATGTAATGCTTCTCTTGCATATAAAGTGAAAATTAAAATACACTTGACACAATTTAACCTCAAATGGCTAAGAATCTACAATGTCAAAGCATGTTACTGAAAGTGCTATGAGTATGTTTGCTAAAAAGTTTGCAAATTTGAGTCAATGGGATATGGAGTATTGGGAAATGTCATATTGGGAAAAGAAAGTTGATGTGACACCAGGATGGGACTTCATGGGGGGTATTTTAGGGGTTTGGCACAATTTGGTAAAGAAACCATTGATGGCTTCACAGTATATGTTATACTGTGAAGCAATCAATGTTATCTTTACTAAATTGTGTTCACAAATTACTTTTGCCTCCAAACTCTTTAACAACTGTTAGCAATTAATGAACCTTTCATGGCTTTATTTGGCAATTTTGTAACAACTCCACTTTGCTATATTTACTAACATCTCATGTAAGTGGGTGACCTCTGATAATTGTCTTAAATCAGACCTTGCAAAAGATAGTCTTGGACCTTTCCATTTCAGATTAAGGTGTGTGAAAGTCTTACAATACAAGGGCATTGATTCTCCGAAACAATTTTATTGTTAAGTGCAATATTACACAGACGGCATGGTCTCACTATATGGTATGTAGTACTCAAGACTATGTATCAAACCTAATATAGATTGTGCACCTTCAGTAATTGAAATCTTGCTCAATAATGAATACAGGCAAGAAGCTACCAAGGGGAATCTATACATCAACTTTGAAGTTCATCACAGGAGACCATTGCATTTCTCTAAGGTCATCACCATGGAGTTGGATGCCATTGCAATGATTCCTTTACTCTCTGCTTGTTCACACTTTACAGACTTACCATTATTCCAATAAATACTGTATATTCTTTGGTAATACTTACATTAAAGAATGGATGTCTTCTTATTTCTTCTATGCCAGTTGGTCCAGCTCCTAACCTTCTGCCAGGTTCCTTCACAAGCAATTTACTGATAAAGTCTCTGGCTTCTTTGGAAAATTTATGAGGCATTGGAGGGTTGACATTTAATATTCGCCTGTTGAAAGTAAGAGTTAACTTTTAACTAGTGTTAGTTATATTTCATTCTTCCCCAAATTCATCATTTCACTGTTTATTTGTGTATCAAACTCATGTGCAAAAGTCATCATTTTATTGGCAGGTCAAAGTGCATTATATGAGCAGAAGGAAATTCTTGGCAACTTGCCAAGAATTATTGGCCCTGTGCCATAATGACGAGGGCGTTCATGATGCTACAATGACATTTTACTAAAAAAAAATATACAATATATCCTTTTGCTTACACCAAGTTTGGGGTCAGAAGAGCTGGGGACCTGGTACCCCCTTGGCGTTTGATGTACGCCACGGTCGTGGTGATGTCCAATCATACTATGACGATATGGCCCGCTAGGTGATCCGCCCAATGGCATATGGCTCTCAGGACTGCCTCCATCTCTAGGACGTTGATGTGTAGCTCTGACTCCAACCACTTGCTTGAGGGGGTAAGTGCGTACCCGAGAGCTGTTACCCATCACCCGTCGGGTACCCGAAAAATTTGTTTACCCTTGTGTATCGCGATTTTCAAGAAATTACACATTGGATGCTACACTAAATGAATTATAAGATAAGGTATATAACCTTCGTCAATAATTTCTATTTGCTTTTGGCTCTTTCAGAAACTTGTCAATAACTTCATATAATTAACATCACTACTAACATCGCACTACCGCGGCTGCTTATGTTTGATCTTCACCTCTATTGGATTAGACCAAAATAAAATCCAATTCAGCTCTTAAACAGTTTTTATTATTTTACAGGCCCAGCTGCAGGATTGCATGGTTCCCACAATTTGATCGCATTAGGAATAAACGTTTAGTAAAAAGCCACTTGCGATTATTATTGTTTAGTTATCCGTCTATAATCCATTAGTAACATCTCGTAAATGTATTGCCAGTCTTTCCTTCTATGAAATAATAATAGAAGTAGTACATTCGAGTAACCATGAATATATTTTTCATCAACTTCAGACATCTTGTAATTAAACACCTACCTTGAAATTTCCCCTTGGGAATTTTTTTCTCCTTCCACAGTAAATGGTGAGGCACCTGTCAAGAGTTCATAAGTCAAGACCCCTAAAGACCACCAATCAACAGCCTTATTGTGTCCATCACTGCCACCCCTGACAACTTCTGGCGCCATGTATTCTATGGTACCACAGAAAGAATATGTTCTTCCATCCTATGAAGCAACAAACAATTTTTACATCAGTATTAGTCAAGATTATGCTTACTAGTAATTATGCAACAATTACTCTAACTGAGAAAAAGACAATTTAATCCTAGCTGATAAATCATAACTATCCTCTATTTTAGACAATAACAGACCTTCCCCAAAAATTTCAGGTCCCCATAGATACAATTAACATAATCTGAGAATACTTGGCTGACTATGGAAGGGGGTAGCATAAATAATAACATTACATACATCCAAATTCTCTTCCGTTCAAAATAAAGTGAATGGAGCTCATAACCCCTGGCCTAGTTACCAACAAAATCCTAAATGTTTGATAAAGAATGAGTTTATGACCATCCATGTTCAAACTTTCAGGTGAGGTAGTAGCACCTTATCTGAACTCATAGAAACGATTCTAGTGACCATACTGGTATCTGAAAATCATAACGTAATCAGGCAAAAACTCATCAAACAGATGTTATCCATCGATTTTAACAGAATTGCCCTGAGAAAGTTCACAATAATTCCGTAGCTTGTGGTTACTGATTCATTAAAAAATTCAAACTAGCATTTTTAGAAACATTCACATATTTTGCATCATTTTCAATTTTTTGGGTGGATTCAAACCAGTAACCTCATTACTACAGGTTTTCTACTGAGAGGGTTACCCTGCTCTTAGTGGATGAGTGGTAAATGCTTTGAATGGCTAATAGTTAATACATATGATACTTACTGAATCAGGCAGGAATTCCTTACTCAGTCCAAAATCTGTTAGGATGACATGACCTTCATTATCAAGAAGAATATTTTCAAGCTTGATATCTCTGTAAATAATGCCCAA
Source organism: Apostichopus japonicus (assembly GCF_037975245.1). Lineage (NCBI taxonomy): Eukaryota > Metazoa > Echinodermata > Holothuroidea > Aspidochirotida > Stichopodidae > Apostichopus > Apostichopus japonicus. The sequence continues at coordinate 13,911,143 of NC_092568.1, forward strand.
CTGAAAACAAAGGAAAGAAAATTTGGAAAAGGCAGCACTTAACTAGCAAACCAAAATGAAAAAAACAAAACAGAAAGGCAGTTTGCTCTGTGATTTATTGCCACATTTAATAAGACAACATTCAACAGTATTAAACACTGCGATTCTTAAGTGCTGGCATTAGTGACTTTGAGTGATCAGCAAGGTTTTTGCACTGATGCAAACCCACATACCATTATCAAGTTCATTCATAGTTTCCTTGTGCATATGTGTTTACAAGGTTTCCAGATTTTATCTTCTGACTACAGGTACCTCAAATTACCCTATAACCTAATAATAGACTCTAAGGTAAATGCCAAGTAAAAAAATTATCCTAGCATTAAAAATGCATTTTCACCCTTTGAGTGTTTTTTTTGTGTTCATATTTTTACCTGCCACTTGTACTAATCAAAAGCGATCCACATACAAGCGAAGAATTTTATCCAAGCTTTACCTTTACAGTCATCTTGCTTACAAGGTTCTAAGACTTTGACCTCTGTTGCCCAAAACATGGCATCTTGTAAAGTGGAATTTTCTAGAGGTGAGTGGGCATGTATAAAAGTAAAGACTTGAAAAGGAGGCACATGTCATATTTTGGATGAGATTTGGGCAAGAGGTGAAAATTGGAAGGTGCATTCCTGTCTGGGTAATACTTCCATGTTCAATTTGGTACAGATAATTAGAGGCAATGTGTGTGTGGAAGGACATTTACAAGCTTTGTAATGACGAACATTGGCCTATATCCAAATATGTCAAAATTTCTCTTTACATACTTTATGTAGATGTTCCAAAGCTAAGGCAATCTCAGCGATGTAGACTTTAACTTGCTCTTCCGTGAAATGTTCTCTCTGATAAAGATGGGTGAACAATTCACCTCCACTGACATAGTCTGTAAAGGAATGGAGAACTAATAAGATTTGGCAGTAGGACAATCGGGTTCAATTTCAACAAAAATGTTCAAATAACACTAAGAAAACATTCATTCACAAAAAGGAACTGTACTAGTGGAAGCATATAGATGTCTGCTATTAAATGTGTGTTATAAAATGTTTACAATTGTTAATAGTGATTATATGATCTCAGTTGTGCCAACTTACCCACCCGTTGATTTCCAAATTTGATGTCAAAAGTTTCTATCTTAACATCCCGTAAATTTTCTAGTCAGTCTTTACTTCTACGAAATAATTGTGAGATTTCTGTCAATATTTATGCTTGAATCACGAATGTATAGAATAGCTACAGTATAACTCTGAGAGCAAAGCAAATGCTATGCAGAGCATGCAAAGGACACATGCACTTGACAAACTGTGTTTGGCTAAAATCCCCACAAATCTCTGACTTCATGGTAGCCTAACACCACAATAAGTCAACATGGAAATCTAGCCTAACTATCTGTTTATAATTAGGAAATTGTGTCGCAGTTAGCTGGTCCTGAAAATATTCACCGAATTTGTTTTCGTTATTGCTGCTTTCTTCGACCACATGGAAGCCTAACAAGTGCTACACTAAGTCAATGGGAAAATCTAGCCTAACTAATCTGTCCATTCTCGGAAATTATGTCACAGTTAGCTGGCCCTAAAAATATTTAAAAAACTTTCTGCTACTTAATTCATGCTATAACGATAACATTAGGACAACATAGTGTGCCAGTGAAATGCTATGCACACCATCACTATACTACGAACACTTTGCGACAGCCGATATAACATTAGGTATTTGCAATAGGCGTAATAGAAAAGATATTAGGATGGACTCCTCATATTTTGTCAAGATAGACTATGTGACGGCCAATTTAATGTGGGCGGTACTGTAGGGCATTGACCGGAGGGTCGGTCATAGAGGGCATACAGTATTTAAAGGTTACCAGTTCTAGGATATTCAAGGCACGGTAGAATGAGAGTACAGTAGTAATGTCGTGGGGAGAGAGGTTAGTAAATTTATCATGTTTGCAAGCCAAGGCATCACACACGTGCACCTGATCATCTGCAAAGATTCCTTTTGCCTCTGGCAAGTAATCGAAAAGCTAGGCTTGGCCATCAATGTTCATTGATATAAGGGAATGGAGGGGAGTGGGAGAATGCTTGTCTCAATCTACAGCCCCTGTCACATTTAACTGAATTCACCTTTTTGGTGACCACTTGTTAGTTTTCATGTCACAGTTGTTACTGCAATATGTCATTGGGAATCTTCATACATCACACTGTGTACCTTTTCGTTGCGGATGCGCCATTTGAGTATTGAGGTGGCTACCAACCCTATGTGCAACCACATAGAAAAATAGTGTGACTGCAACAAAAAATGTAAAACTGACCTAGAATAAGATGGAGTTTGGAGTCTGTTTGGAAGGCATAGTGGAGGGTCACCAAAAATGGGCATTGTCTGACATGTTCCAGCACCTGTCTCTCAGTCATTGTGTGTTCAGCCGTCTTTGACTTCTGGACGATGGTGGCCTTCTTCAACACTTTCATAGCATACAACTTCCCTGCATTATGACCATCTATCTTCCTCACTAAGAACACTTTACCATATGCTGAAGCAATATAAAAAGGAACCAGAGTAATACCTATCAAGCAGTTTCTTGCCACACAAGAAGAAACAAAGAATAGGGAAAGCCAATTGCTAATACAATATTTTATTTTATATCAGACCTATCAACAGTAACACTGCACACAAGATGTTTAATTGTGACCACTTCTTACTTCAAGTGATCTGCAAGGTCTTTACATTAATGTGGACCAACATGTCAACTATGAAGTTCATTCATGCTTTCGTTTAGAAAAGTGTTTTCAAGATTTTCAGACATTGACTTTGTTGACCTGAAACAATATCCGACCTCCACAAAAGCAATAGGGCTCTTGTAGTCACTAACGTGAATCTTTCCACCAATTATTCAGTTAATCCAAGCTTTAAATGTTGAGTTATTTGGTTTACATGATTCCACAGTTAACTTCAATGCCTTCACATGAACTTTGACTTTTAGTTTCTTGTTCTCAATAATAATAACAATAATAATAAAATAATATTAATAATAGTAATAATAATATTGAGGATTTATAATGCACAAACATATCCACCGATAATGGTGCTCAAGGTGCATATAACAATATTGCCCTGGTCAATGATAACCTGTCAAACATAGAGATAATCCCTCCGCAGAGCAGCAGCTAAACAAACAAATGAACTTCATACTTGTATGGTATATAGATCCTCCTTAGTGAGTAAAAGAACCGTATTAAAATTGGTGGAAGTTAAGGGTTATTTGAGGTCTGAACCTGGTAAATATTGATCAAAAGTGCAAATTACTTGAATGTCACATTTGTAATTCAGATCTCCTTGTGATTAGTACAAGTACTGTACCTATTGAAATTGTCATGGGTAAAGTCACTTCAGTTAATATTGGTCAAATGCTACAAACTTTGTAAACAAGAACCCTATTGAAATTCGTTGAGGTCAAACATTTTAGGTTCATATTGGTCAAAGTCTGGAAACATTGTAACCACAAAATAATGCTTGGATGGACTTGATACTTGGCATGAACTATATAGATCGACGTGGCTTATTGGCAGACTTTTTCCTTTAACTTTAATATTTAACATTCCACAAATTCAATTGGGTTCTCTTTCTCACTAAGATTTGACCTGTTTCAAATACCAATTGTACATTCCAAGGGCTTGTCATGTCTGTGTATTTGTTGGTAAGAATTTCCTTTACCACTTACCAAAATCTGTTCACATGAATTAGTCAAAGCCCATGACAGCTCTGGGTATTTTTATGGCCACAGGATTTTACCTTTCACAGGAAACATTATTTTTTTCTACTGTATGTCCAGTGATCGTGGTGGGAACCCATTTTCTTTGAAAACTTTTGGGAACCTCTTTTTTTCTTATTAGACCTGTATCCTAGGATACCACAGTCACCTTGTCAAAGTTGCAAGTTCTTCCTCTTAATTGTTCATGAAATTTCATTCTGGCTTAAAAAATATGGAAGGTGACCTTCCAAAATGAGAAAGGAACTAAAGTATGTTTTAAATGGTCAAACTACAAAACTTTTCACACCAGGGTTGCCAGGTCATCATTTTAAAGTCCAAAATGTTTAAACTTTCCTGGGCCAGAGGTAAATGAGAGGTCTGTGAAAACAGCATTTTGGCCATTTTCTTGCATTTTCAATGGCCTACCAATTTAAAACAAACTTATACCTGAAACTTGGTTAAGTTCTCCCTAACATTGATTTACACTGTTTCATGTTGTTTAATAGTCCAACATAAGGTTGGATAAAGACCTACCTGTCAGTAAAGATATTTTTAAGGCATTTTAAAGACATTTTTACCATGGATGTTTCACTCCATTACGGTTCAGTTAAGTGACCCTAGTTGCAACAAATTGTGTACCCACCAGCAGAATCAATTGTCACAAAATATTGAATCTCTTTGAAAGTTGTTTTAAAGGGACAACATTGAAAAAACCTTGGGAGTTCAATCAATTCTGTTTTCAATGGTAAAGTGCTGCTGGATAATGTAAACAAAATCGACCATAATGGTAGCATTGTTACTAACCCTGATGGGATGGGTGACATTTTAAGTAATTTCTTCACTAGTATTGGATCTGCTTACCAAAAGGATATCCCAAATATTTCTCTACAAAGTTTGAGCACTATCTTAATCATGCTAATATTAAATCTATATCTTACCCAGGCTACAGTATATGTCTAGTGGTGAAATCACTTGTATTATCTGTAATCTTAGGAAAGAGTTTGAAAATATCCCTCCAAGCAAACTTAAATGGCATAGCTGGTGGTTTTTGACATCCTCTAATTCTTTCAAGTCTATGTTACATTGAATATTTACACTTGTACCTTTCTATTGATGGAATGGCACATTGTTATATTTTCTTTCGGGACTCTGTAAAACTTGATCAAACCTAGCACTTTTGGACAAGGAATTTAAAAGAAGGTTTTTTCAACAATTAAGTTTTAATTCCAATCATGGACAGAAATCGGTTGCTGATTCCATTGAATACGCTTTTAAAACAATGCCTTTATTATGTTATGAACAGAAGAACAGTGTCTATAAAGTGATACTGAGAATATGTTTAGTACAACATAGCGAAACGTTTCCCGCGAACCTGGTTTGGACGTTTCCCAAGTGTATCCAATCATGCCGCTATGCCTGGAGTTAACTCATTATATGAACACAGATTATGTCATTCACCAGAAGAAAAAGGTTAGACTTTCTTGAATTGGGTATTATTTAGAAAAATATTTGGCATGTAGCAACATTTTCATTCCAATTCTTAGGAAACTGAATCCCCATGCATGTTCAGTAGCTCCAAATTTTTACTTTAAAACATATTGTACTTCATTCTTTGGCAGTTTTCATTTGAAAAGGAATTTCATGAACTTAATGAAACAGGATTTGCAAAAGGTACACCTTTGGCAAAGTGAATGTGGCAGGGTGCACATGATATGCATGCCAATTATACAACATACTGTAGTTATTAAAGACGTCCCCATCAGTTTGTTCAAGTCTGAGAGTCATGTCAGAAGGGTTGCCAGGAGTTCTGGGCATGGAACCGGACAGTTTTTTTTACAATGAACTGTGATATCCTGGGTCCTAATACAGGTATGTTATATGAAGAAAATCAACACACTATTAAACTGTGTGCAGCAACACAACTTAGGGGAAATGCAAAATTAACATTTGATGTTCTAGACAGGCAGGCCATTACCATCCCTTCTAGATTCCTTGAAAATTGTTCCAAAAGATAAACTGGCTACTGAGTTATATCACAAACTAAGTAATGGAAGAGACTTGAAATATATGATTTTGCAGGCCTCAAAGAAAAAGAATATAAACACTTTCAAGGCATTCAAATTGCATCATCATTTAAAGGTTGAAATATTTCCACACAGATATCAGACACTTCCAGATGGGTTATCATCTAACCTTTCAACCACTCATGGCAATATTTTGAGAAACTTACCTCCAGTACCAAGCACCTTGAGAAGTTCAAAACTGTGTGCTCCTACTTTCTCAGCATGGCCGGTCAAATTAGCTGTAAGAAACATAAAGCCAACATGCTTATTAATTCCATGCCAAGTTTACTTCTGCAATGATCATACTAACTCGGTTTTCAGACTTTCACTGCTATTGACCACAAGTGACCACCAATCTCCACCAATTTCATTAGGGTTCTTGCCTACATTACTGCATATCTACATGTCACATTCATCCAAGTTCATCCTATCTTCACTCTGTGAGTTCTTGTATTTATCATTTTCAGACTTTTCTTTTCTGTTGATCTCAAATGACCATTGACCTCCACTAATTACGACACAGTTTATTGAACTCACCAAGAGGGAAGTACAAAGCAAGTATAAATTTCATCAAAATTTCAGTTTGTGAGTTATCATGTTTACAAGTTTTTAGACTTTAACCACTGTTGACCACAAATAATGTACCTCCACCAACTCATTCAGGGGACTTGTACTTGCCAATGGGCATATTCATATTTATTGAGCTGAATTTTATCAAAGGGATCTTCCTTTGAATGAACAGACACTTGAATCCATTATAGCTACAATGGGAATATTCCAATATTGTAAAGCATTGTATTTACTCTCCAGTTTTCACACTTCATCATAACTAAATTGCTTTTAGCATGATATACTGTACTGTACACTTACCTTCCAGAACAATGACATTCCAGATGCTAGGGTTTTTCCTTGATGATACACATGTAAGATTTTACTTGGAATATTCTCATCTCCACTTGTGATTGACTCTTTGGAGAAATTTTCACTAATTAACAGTAATAGTGTAAGAGGTGCTCTTTAGTTCCACCAATTGATGAACGTACAAGATCCCAAATTAGAAGTTTCCCACAAGCTTGTTTGGCTAGTTTGTGCATCCACAGCATACTAGGCAAATCTGAATTTGCATTAAGGTCTCCCAATCATTTTATAACATACCTGTTGTACAGTTCTCTTCACTAGGTGTGATTGAACTCCCTATTTTACATTTAATTGAGAATGAAGACAATGAAAGCTTTAACCAAATTTGTTTTGAAGTGATAAAGGTGGTTAATTGTAGGTTTTGAAGCCTAACAGTTAATCAAGCTCCATAACAAGACCCCTATTCTGTACCCTTTAGTGTATGCTAGGGGCAGTCCCATAGCCAGGCCAGGACTAGGGGCCCCAATTGCAGACTGCTGTATCACCATCTCTGCCACCATCATGTATACAATACTTACAAATATAGCATAACTTCCAAGCAAGCTTGCCTTATTGCATCCTTTCCAAATTTCCCATGAGTGGATTGGCCAATAGTCCCTTACCAATTGTCTGCAGACATCTTTAGTGCCCAATGAACACAAAGTATGCAACAACTTGTAACATTACTTTCCCATGTATCTATGTAAATAAACACTCTTTTAAATTTATTTTATCTACCACAGCAGGTGAGGTCAATAAGGCCCCTTTTTGTTTCATTAGTACTCTGGTGCTAAAACAAGCCTACAATGTTTCTCTTTTTCTTCAGTTGATGAGTCACCAGCCCTGGCAACATATGCACTTGCTACTGAAAATGCAGTGTCAACATATTATGTAATAGCAGTGCCTGTTGACCAGTGGCAACAGTTTATTAAAAGCAACATTTTGCATCCTTTTCTATGATTTTTCTCAACCTCACTGACTCCACTATGCCATAACGACATACATAACAAGCTTATCTACTTTAATCTTACTTCAAATGGTGGTATAAAAGTCGAAAAGTGTGCAACTTTCAACTTTGTTTTTCTCCAAGATAGTTTCCGTTGGGATCCCAATAAACCTCGCACTTAATATGAATATTTAAACACTACGAAAGTCATTGACCAATAGGCCTACGTAAAACAACACCATGCTTGATTTGTGTCTAGTCTATATGGCAGTTGTACCAGGGAGTTCCATAACAACTCCTTGGCTGTACCAATGCAAAGTCTTGAATCTATTTTTAGCAACGGCTCATAACTAAACCTGCATCTCTCATTGGTTGAATTCAAACTAGTGGGTTTGGGGGAACTGTATGCGATTAATTTTAACTGTGGAATTTGTCGTGGACACTTTTCTGATTATCTGCAAATATCCTTAATAACTCGCCAATTAACATTGTTAGAAGGTAAAACTTGGCTAATATCTCAGTTTGCCGTTTTGTGATTGATATATATGTAAAAAACTTGATGGACATGTCAAAAAAGTAGAAAACGGCAACCAAACGCAAAATGCTGCTTTAAGTTAAGACAGGACGAGGCCATCTCCAGATTGGGCAGATTGGTTACTACACTGTACCTCTGTTTTAGTCCCCCCCCCCCCTGTTACTCTTCCTGCTTAATGTATAATCAGAGCATTCCTACCTACCAAGCAGTGAAGATCACCTTTTGTAGTTGTTTTAGATTAATACCTATTACTGTGCAGAAAGTTTATGTTTGTATCAAATTCATCCGGATGCTGGTTAATAGTCTCGCTCTCGACTATAAATAACTATAAAATATGAGAACGTTGACTGGAAGCATCATTATTAGATTCATTACCATATCCATAATTTACAAAACTCTCTTCTGCCTCACCTTAATTTATTTAGAGGAAACCGGAATGCTATTCTGCTTATATATATATTATTTGGAGGACACCGGAAGTGTTTATATCTGGAGGACACCGGAAGCATTCTATTTACTATTTACACTTGGAAACTGTGGCAGAACTACATTTACTCCTCACTGAATGGGAACATTAACTTATTATTTAAAATTACTACGGAGACCCCAGCCGAACTACTGTACATTAATCACCAGAAAGAAACAGAACAAGGAACCATCCCGCAACATCTTTTACACAGAACAGTTTATTTATATTTTTAAGCTTTTCGTTGGAGGCGCCCCAACAGTAAGGCTATCATTTTCCTAATTTTTTATTTTGGTCATAGTATATTAATATTATATTAATTTATACAGTAATATATTATAGGGCTGTAACGGTTAAACGGTTAACCAACCGAATGGCTGGATAAACGTCCGCCGTACATCGTATAAGTTTAACCGTTTTTGTAAAGCCAATTACGCAGTCGCCAAGGCGCGTCTTCACATCACTTTGTTCCCGAAATAGACCGCAACATTTCCTTGCCGAAAATCACGTAACAATGGCAAACTTTATCACGCATCCATACAAAAGATTTTTAAGATCGGCGGTACGATTGAAGGGATTACCAAGCGGTAAGTGACCCATGGAGCGCCTATTGTTACCCCGTTCGACAACGTGGCGAGTCTGCATCTAATCCTTTCAAATTTATATTGTATTTAAGTAGTAATCGTTTTCTTTCGTATGGAGTTGACTTCAGTTCAGTGTTCCCTCTAAGGTGCGGGATTCCCTTCAACTGACTCAGTAATCCCACAAAGAAAACATTTGTCTGCTGGAAATCCCCGCATCGTTTTCTTGCATTCGTGATAAGTTTATACTCAATGCACAACGTATTCACTTGATTGCATAGAGAAAAACACTCTGCAAATCAGTAGAGAAATTAACAATTGTGTACGGAAGGTAAACTGGTACACCTTCAAATATTACGAAAGATCGAGCAAAACACTTTCGAAAAATTCACGCGAAACTGGCATATCGTGCTAAATGCTACAATGTCATGTAAACAAGGCTCTAGTACACCCTTTTATGAATAAATCGTAAGACCACATCTGGTGTTAAGCGGGGGAAAAAAGTATTTTCTAGAATTTCCAAAATACGGAGAAAATAATATCCTACCATACCATTAAGCCTATAGCAAATAGCCTAACCACCTCGTCGGTTACGGATCTCACGTAACTACAAAAACACAACTAATTGTATATTGCGAAGTTTACGTTTTCTACAAGAACATGGAAACAATATAAAGCATTTAGTTAATCATGCCAAGTGGCCTTAAACATGTGATTACAAGGTTTACTTTCATGAAGATGGCCATAGCTACTGTAGGGGCCTTGATATCGTGCTATGCTTGTATGGTATGGACTGTGCGGTGTATTAAGAGGAATAGATTGATTTGTTCATGCGGAGAAGTCAGTTGGCTGTTTACTTACCTAACTGTTATGTGGAATCGTGGATACTTTACCTTCTTTTCTTGAACGTCTAAGATAATAATTCGCATAACTTTACCGACCCTTTACTGACTGACCTAATTAATTCTAGTCCATGAAATGTTCCTTGGCAAGATGCCGAAAAAATGTTAACAAACAGGTGTTAGACAGGGGATGAGCTCACAGTTGTTTGGCAAGGTACCTGGGAAAATGTAGCCTACCGTAGTATTTCAGTAGGGTTAAACACTGCAGTTGTAAATTGATGTACGTATAGTGCAAGCTATTCATTGTTAGGCAGTCTAGAAACGGGGCTTTGCCGAACGTTGTTTGTTTCATAATATTGCAAAGTTTTGTAAGTTAAACTTTTTAAAGATTGTAAGACAGATTAAATATTTTTTCATTTTGTAACATAATATGGCTACTCTAACTTGTCATTTCAAAATTTTCATCAGTTTCGTGACAATTTAAATTCAAAAAGTTGTCAGTATTTTGCATCCACAGCTGCGAATTTTTTATCGCCAGACACACCAAATTTTCCAGGGGCGTTTACCCCTGGACCCCCACAAGGGGTTCCACCACTTGACCCAACCGGGGGACTACCCCACGCCATTATGCTCGCACGCTTCTCGTGCTAATTGTGCTCGCTGCGCGAACTGGGTTTTCCAACACTGCCCCCCTACCCTCTGCCTACCCCGCCACAATGCACAAATTCAATATATTTGTGACCCATTGTTGCACTTGTAATTGCGTAGGCCTAGCCCTACTACCGTACACTCCTGTAGTAATCGCTTCCTAACAACCGACTTTCTTAACCTTGGCCTAGCTGGTGAAAGTCTTGTAGTCTAACACTCCATATGATCGCAAACTTTAATACGCAATGCCAATATTAAGTAGGCCTAGTAATATTAGGCTTAGAACTGCCATACAATGCCCACGCTATTACAGTAGGGGCTACGCAATTAACGAGGAAATATTTGCTTCAAAAGTCTCTGTCACAGTTACCGATTAACTAAAAAGAGAAACAAAAATCTGTTAAAAACTTAATGAAATCGTGCGATTCATCTTTTTTAATGCAACGATCGTCAAAACTAAGCATATATACAACCAACTTCTTGACAAACATTTTACGGAAAAATACGGAAGCGTAGAAGGGACATTGCATTGACGAGTTACCAACTTGACAAAACGACAATTATCTGCAAATTGACGAGTTGACGAGATGGTAACATGACAAAATTCAGAAAATTGACGTTTTGACGAGATAACGGATCTCGTCAATGCATCAATTTTCTGCAAATTGACGAGTTGCACACTTACTACCATCTCGACAAGATGACAAAGTTCAGAAATTTGACGTTTTGACGAGATAACGGATCTCGTCAATGCATCAATTTTCTGCAAATTGACAAGTTGCACACTTACTACCATGTCGACAAAATGACAAAATTCAGAAAATTGACGTTTTGACGAGATAACGGATCTCGTCAATGCAGCAATTTTCTGCAAATTGACGAGTTGCACAGTTACTACCATCTCGACAAAATGACAAAATTCAGAAAATTGACGTTTTGACGCGATAACGGATCTCATCAATGCATCAATTTTCTGCAAATTGACGACTTGCACACTTACTACCATCTCGACAAAATGACAAAATTCAGAACATTGACGTTTTGACGAGATAACGGATCTCGTCAATGCATCAATTTTCTGCAAATTGACGAGTTGCACACTTACTACCATCTCGACAAAATGACAAAATTCAGAACATTGACGTTTTGACGCGATAACGGATCTCGTCAATGCATAAATTTTCTGCAAATTGACGACTTGCACACTTACTACTCAACTCGTCAATTTGCAGATAATTGTTGTTTTGTCAAGTTGGTAACTCGTCAATGTCCCTTCTACGCTTCCGTAGAAAAACGATACTTGCAGCGCTATTTTCACCCGAACCGAATTGTACAGTTGCTTATAACAGCGTTTTCGACTTGAATATATTGCGCATTTATATGCATCTGTGTTATAACATGATAACACGTGTTATGCTAGAGGCGCATTTTATTGCGGCCTGTGTTAAAAATAAATAAAAAATATAAAAACATTTTATATTATATAAAAATATAAACAAATATAAACTAAAAATAAAAATTTTAAAAAAAATTATACCACTACGATTTACTGTATTGTATCTTTAACATATCTAGCTCTCGTATGCTCCCAAAACATAGCTCTTGTTTGCTCCCAAAACATAACACGTGTTAGTGTGTTATAACACCCTGGCATATAAATGCATAATATGCTACACGTTAAGAACAAATATAAGCTCACACCTTTTCGGCTTGGGTGCTATTTTGAGAATGTACTTCCGCATTAAAAGTGATGGCGCTCTTTCGGAATTATTCTCTGAGCTATATAACTCTGATTTTTGGCTCTTATTTTGAGGCAACAACACGGGTTACGTTTAAACGTTAACCGTTCGGTTAATAGAAACAGTTATTAACCGGTTAGTGAATTAACCGGAATGACACGGCCCTAATATATTATAATAAATTATATTAATCGTCTTAAGTTCCCTGCACTCTGTTGTCCAGTTTCTTATTTAATTTGTATGTCTCTCCAAGATAATGCTCAGGAGTCATCATACTTCCTGAGCATTAGGATTTCCAAAGACCAAACCCTAGTGTTTGATTTCTCAGAGATACACATTTTCACCTTCTAAAATGGTTACGTCTAATCAGCCAATCATGAGCACTGATGGGTTACATTTGCACACGATAATTTGGAACAGTCTACATACATTAATAACAATACATGTATGCCTTTTTGTCTAGCAAGGAATCTACAGTTTCTCATCGTCATAGCGTTGCAATGCAATCTAACTAATAGAAACCGGCACTGGTAAAACGTGCTGTAAAAGTTAAAGAATGTTTGAAGTAGATCTAAGACACGTGAGTAAAATACAGACATTTTTGCATGCCCAGCTTTCTGTCAATGTCATCTCTATGCATAGGTGGCAGAAGATATCTCATATTGGGGGCCAAAGAATGATTTGGCTGGTTTTTACATATGGACCAGTTCATAGTGGAAAATTATCGAGGGGGCATGCCCAGCTTCATATGATATCGTCAATAGTGAACCTGTACTGTAAGTTCAGGGATAATGAGCACTGTAAAAAAGTGAATGATACCTTTTCTTACGTACTAAAAATATGAAGCAGTTCTGGGAAACATGAAGTAAAGACAAATAAGAACAATTAGATGTCACTCTCTTAAAAGGATTGTCTGGTGGCCCAAAGAAGTTACCTTAAAAAATGATAAATAATTTTCCAAACATGTTGTCAAAGTATGAGAACTTTAAATGTTGCGTTTGACAGAGAAAAGATTTTTTAATCGTTAAGGATGGACACTTCCAATATGATTTGAACAGTACAGAACGTGACGTCAACTATGCTAATGCATGATTGCGACATAACCCACGCTCCGTACAGTACCTACAGTAATCACAACAAAAACCATGTTTGTATACAGATTAATTTCTTCCTGAATTTTTGGTGAAATTTCTTATAAATTAGATATGTTTTCAAAGACTCCTTAATCCGCCATGTGTAGTAGATCGGTGGTTTCGTGGTCTTTTGGTAACACAAGGTAAGTTTTAACAGGGCAGTTCCGTAAACTAGTAAACCTTTTCACCAAAACTTAAAAAACGTTGAATCATTACATGTAGGGTATCAGATGAAAGCTAAAACTCTGAAGTTTCATAATATTTAGCTAATTTTCACAGAACACATTGTTTTCAGGCAGATTAAGGTGTGTATTAGTCAACTGAAAAAATCTCAAATTTGCTTCACAAAAATCACCCAAAAACAAAATGCCTATTTTTGCCTCTGTATCTTCAGAGGAATAAATATTCTTAGATTTGCTGAAGTGATATAATATAAAGATTCAGTTGACAAACAGATAAAGTTGCAGGGATTTTCAGTTTTCTGAGAATAATTTTTTTTACAAATGTCAATTGTCATGTGTACGTCCGTCACAGAAAAATCACATTTTTTAAAATTTCATACAGAAGAAAGTACCCAGATTTCAAGACATCTACAATTCAATGCACATTTTGAACACTCAATAACTACATTATGTGCCTTTAATCCCTAGGATTTTATTTTTCAGAAAATGCTGTGACAGACGTACGTATTTTCGTACATCCGTCACGTACATCCGTCACGCGTACGTCCGTCACATTATTTTTGTTTAGATAAACGATGTATTTTAACATGTTTATCACTACATTACAGGGCAGGTCCAAGCTATTTGAACTGTGACGTACGGGACATTTCAGAGACTTAAATTTGTCTAAAAGTTATATAAAATCTATTTTCCAGAAACTTTTTCAGGTTTTTATATTTGTTATTGCTGCTACTTTATTACAAACTCATGAAGATTCCTACACTTGCTTTAATTAGGTCCCATCTTAATTAATGTGCAGTGTGACGTACGGGACCAGAGAATTTTGTGTTTTTTTTACAAAAGAGCAAAGCTGAAACCGCTCTGAAATTAGGAGGGCAGTGATCAAGCTGTTATAACTAGTGAATAGCCTAACCTTCCAAGGGCTAAGCTGTAACATATTAGAAAAAAATATGAAGCCATTCCAGTACAGTGGTTACACAAATGAAAATTGTCCTGTGACGTACGGGACATGTGACGTACGGGACAATTTGTCCATATACAATTTAAATATACAATTAAATTGACTATTGGTAATTTCATGCCATATTTCCTTCTTTCTGGGATACGGAAAAGAGCAGTGACTGTACTTGTGAGATCATTCCACATAAAAAATGGAATGCATAAAGTATTAATCTACTCTACACATACATCAAGTGCTCATAACATCAATTCTAGCTTTTTTAGACCACAAATGATTCAAGATGCAAAGTTTTGGTGCAAAACTGTTTTGGTATGTATACTGTACAACACTGTATCATACTCCCCACTATTGACCCTGAAGTTGAAATATGATCCATCCCATTCAAATATACCAAAATGTCCACAGTAATGCCACGTAATGTCCATCTATGAAACTAGTACAACAAAGAAAACTCTATAGACTACTGGTTACCAGACCAAATAGTCAGAACATCAATTCTTGCTTTGTTAGACCACAAATGATTCAAGATGCAAAGTTTTGGTGCAAAACTGTTTTGGTATGTACAGTATACTGTACAACACTGTACCATACTCCCCACTAATGACCCTGAAGTTGAAATATGATCCATCCCATTCAAAAATCAAAATACCTGTATACCAAAATGTCCACAGTAATGCCACGTAATGTCCATCTATGAAACTAGTACAACAAAGAAAACTCTATAGACCTAATACTGGTTACCAGACCAAATAGTCAGAACATCAATTCTTGCTTTGTTTGACCACAAATGATTCAAGGTGCAAAGTTTTGGTGCAAAACTGTTTAAAAATTATATATACTGTACAACACTGTATAATACTCCCCACTAATGACCCTGAAGTTGAAATATGATTCATCCCATTCAAAAATCAAAATACCTGTATACCAAAATGTCCACAGTAATGCCACGTAATGTCCATCTATGAAACTACATAGTACAACAAAGAAAACTCTATAGACCTAATACTGGTTATTGGACAAACTCATGAGTGATTGTCCTATGCAAAATTGGGCGAGCGAAACTCTACACTTGTAACTAAAAATCTCAATGTCTACTATCTAAGTTCAGGAAACAAGAACATAGTTGCACATTATCATAGTCACACTTCACAATAGGCCTACAAAATTTTGAAATGCAAACTCAACATTCTTGAAGTCGTCCTCATTCAGTGTCAATGTTGAATAGTATTGTAGATGATTCTGTATCCCCCCCACGCACAATTGACTTCCCAATAGTCAAACAACACCCGGGCTGTTGGTGGTCATCAGTCAATAGTTTATTTGCTGCCATGATGTGCTCTTCAGGCATGCAGGGATTATAAGTTGCAACTACCAGCTTTCAACAAAATAAACTTGTAAGCGTTGGAAGGTTTCCAGTAGAGGTCCCCATTGGAGCCCATGCATGTTTATTATGTATAAATACAGGGTTTCCACCACACTATGTCCCGTACGTCACATTTTGTCCCGTACGTCACATTTTTAAATTTGATAATTAGATTTGCAGTGAATATTATTTCAATTTTTTGGGGATGGATATTGTTGAGCAATGTTCTTAATTAGAACTTTACAGAATATCACAAAAAAAAAAATTGTTCCTCCATATCAAAACTTGAAAAAAGTGCTGAAAATTGTGACGTACGGGATATCAGTATTTGGACACTAGCTAATTAGCATATTTAATTAATGAACCCCCAAACATAATATGTCAAAATTATTGGAAGGAACTGTGTATCATGTCCCACATAACTTATATTCAATAAGTTCATATTGCTGGCAGCGAAATAGGATTCCAAATGTCCCGTACGTCACACTGCAATTTGAATTTATGCAAATTAGCTGGCTGTAATTGTTTGAATAGGGAAAAAAATTCAAAGAAATTATGAAAATCTGAAACTTCAATAATTCAGCTTTAACATGACACCACATTTAGGGTGTTTCAGTAAAGTTTGAAATTTGGCTTCTAGGGATAAAATAGCTTGGACCTGCCCTACATCTGAATTTACCGTAATAATCAAACCCATTTAGTCATTAACACAGATATTAGGTAGTTTTGTGGTTGCTTCATTAGCATAAATGTAGTGGTATGCAAACATTGCATACTTCAGTGTCAACTAGCATATTTGTGTTATTGGTTAGCACTTGGCAAGACATCAAAGAAATGGCATGGTATTGAACAACATGTTCAGTATGCTATTGTCTACATTGATATAACACTTTCATCTAAAAGCCTTGTTCACATTAGAAAACACACAGAGGGGATGCGACTGAATCATATCCCCTGCTTGAGATCAACATCCTAGTGTAAATGCTATCATTCTCAGGGTCAGACCGCGACATGTTGGTCCCCTGTTCTGGGGGATATCAGTTCCAGAGTGTGAACAATCGGGGACCAAGGTGACTGGAGATCAAGGAAAACAAACTAAATAACACCATGCCTGTTCCACTCACTATTAGGCAAACTAACCATGGACATATATGGAACTATTAGACAAACTATTTGTTTGTGTACAACATTGTTTCTTGTAGTTCTGCCATTTATTCTTCCCTCTGACCATGAGGTTTCCTTTCGATATCCAACATACTGTATATATTACACTGTGTTCAACTAGTTTTTAGTAAATAATAAATCAGGTTTGAAGGAAGGTTGTCTGAGAGTCATCAAGAACTGTTATTGCAATTGTTAGTAATTAGTATTTTGTTACTGCTGTAGTATGCATGTTATTGTTTTGATGTAATTTGTTCTACATTTACTTTAGGTTCATTACCCTTTGTGTTGGGTTTCAGGTATCATTATGTGGAAGAAAAGTTAATTTTGAACCACATGTGCTCATAGTTTTATGTTGGTGGACAGAGTTACCAGATGGTTCTTAACTTCACAGTGTTTGTGTGTATTACAGTACCTTTATTCATGTTTCATAGTTGCTATACTAACCAAGGGTGGGCTGCTGTATCTCTGTATCTTAACATGAGATATTTAAGAACTATTGCCAGTAAATGCTCTCATAGCTATTCAGCAATACTGCTGAATAGCTATTTGTAGTATGCACACCCTGGTTATAACACTGACTTCACTTGTTATAACAGTGTTATAACACTGACTTCTTTCTCCCACTTTCACCTCAATCTTGAATCAATATACATTGCATGCAGAAGTTAGTGACACTCATCTTTATTAGAAATTAGCCATACACTTTGTGCATTCCAACTTTTGTGAGGGTCACCCTACAAATATTTTAACTTCCTGTTCATTGACTCAGAGTGGGCAATCAGAGCTGGAGCATGAGTTCAAGTGTGAACACTACAGGAGATTTTGGAAACGTATTTGCTGTTAAATTGTCAACACAGGACTAAGAACAGGGGATCCAATGTGAACACAGCCGAAGAGCTCCTGAAGCAATGCAACACAATGTATCACACATCTGAAGTTCTGAATTTCTTGTTTGCTGAAATGTGCTGTTATATCATTCATACAGAAGCTTGCAGTACATGTATTTAATAAAAAAAAAATGTCAGGTAAATAAACAGGGTGTGAAGAAAAGTGAAAGAAAAATGGTTTGGTGCTCATACCATCTTAATGGTAATAAAGACCCATCATTCTGACCCACTAGAGAACTTCAACTCCCTAGGGGTCTAACATCTATATTGTTTGAAATGATGCACACAAAAGTTTAAATGAGCTTACCATTATCATTTCAAGTGATGATTTGCATACAACTTAAAGAGAAATATTGATTTTTAAACCTTCTTTTCACTATTACTTTTACTAGAAGTTTTTCCATTAGCCACAAGTAAATGAGCTGCATTATTGTGTACATCTGTCAACAATGGTAACTCTGGGTGAAGCTCTGTCACAAATTGAAATTTTAGGGATACCAAGTAGCACTTTTGTTTGTGACGGACGTACATTTAATATATAATTTCACACGTGTACGTCCGTCACAAAAAATTGTATGTCCGTCACAGGAATTTTTGAATATATTGCAGGGAAGTGATAAAGGTTTCAACTGCTTGTTTACTGATATGTGTAGTTAAGAGTCTTCTTCATACTGTAACATGTATAGTACTTTTAATTTGCATCCCATCCCAATTCACAGAAATTTTCAAAAGAAAATTACGATCTGAAAAAGTCACTTTCTCTGGGTACGTCCGTCACAGGGAGGTTTTTTGAGTATTTTTGTAATTTATTTAGATGGACAAGGAATGAAACTCCATAAAAGAATAGTACAAGGTAGATGTTCCATAAAACCCAAATGAAAAGTTATCTCCTATATATAGCCATTGAGATATGGATCAACAAACTGTCCGAAGTGTACGTCCGACTTTACGGGATCAGCAAACTCTTCGTTGTTTATACATCGCGCTATCCAGCTCCAGCGCGAAGAATGGTCGCTTGTGTAGGCTACTCTAACATTTACAATCGGACAGTTCTGCGAAGCCTAAGCTTCGCGGTACTACATTCTGCTCTGACATAGCTTCCGCCAAGTTTCATCTTTCAGTGTTCCGAGTGCTTTTCAAGTTTCTTTTTACTGTAAATTTGATCTGTGAATTTTATTTCAGTTTATGAACAGAACAGTTTATGAACTGTGGTTTGAGTGTGAGAGTATATTTTGTGCAACGCTATACGTATTAGTGCTGTGCCGTTTAAACGTGCAAACGAACGAAACATCGTTAAAACGTTTAATAAAACCTGATGAACGTTTAAACGAAACTATGATATCAACTGAAAATTAAATTATTGGCAAAAATTGCGTATCAATTCCCGTGTTTATTTTGTCTACTACGCGAAATAACAACACACAACTTACGATCCTACTATTGTCCCCCCCCCCCCGATGTATCCGGCGATATGAATGGCTTGTATGCACTACATTTCTGATGTATAAATAACAGATTACTCTGCGCTAATAGATTTTCTACCGGCTTTAAAGGCATGCACACTGCTTGCTTTAAGCTTTTTGTAAAACTTACCGATTAATCGGCGCTAACAGATTTTTTAATACAGGCATGAATAGCTTGCGCTCTGCAACGCTGTTATCCTTTTGTGAAAACTTCCTGATTCGCGGCACATGTGTACTTTATATCGAGCCGACAGCGGCGGCGCAGATAATCCAGTCAATGCATGTTCGATCGAAATAATTACAATCCCTGACCATCACGTTGAACTCTCCCACCAGACAATACCGGGTCGAATACTCGACTTGGTAATAGTTGTTCAAATACATGATCAAAGGAAATGTGTCAATTGGATATCGTAAAAAATTGCTTTATAATATAATTGGTCCAATAAATTCAGTAGTGGCTGACAAAGTGTTCGAAGGTACCAAATTGCACAAGGCTCTAGCCATGTTCGAGGGTGGTGTCTTGGCGGTAAAATAATTCTCTTCAAGGAGTGAAGAGAATCTACTGTCTTCACTTTGAGTACAAGTTGAAAAAATATCGCTGGCAAAAGTGGAGATTTGGTCAGCAAATGTTAAAGTTGTTCACGTTAAGGTTCGAAACATGTGTACATCAACGTAACTTACGTAAGCGAACAACCAACAGAAGAAATAGTGAAAGGAAACTAACAAAGAAAATAAAATCTATAAGCGCACAAAGAAAAGTTGTCCAACGGCAACATCTGTAATTTCCAGCCATATATGCAACATTTTCACTCCTTTAGTATTCCTTGGCTCAACCCTGACGCCAGGTGTGTCTGTGAATAATGGACTGTGATTGGTCTAATGTTACTTTTTGCATTTTTGTTGTTCAACTAACAGAGCCCTGTTCAAATGTTTTCTCACTGCTACATGTAGGTGTGTGTTCTGGGCCAGCTGTGTGCGTGGCTGTACATGTCGTATGGTATTTTGGATTGGGCAATGTACCTTTCAAGTTTTAACGATCATTTTTTGGACACGAACTGTGCGCAATGTGTTTGAAAAGATTTTCCATATCTTCTACTGTTAAATTGAAGTAAAATAATGAAAACATCACAAAGAGGACAAACACGTTGGATATAACAATTTATTTTGAACTGCATATCGTCATTTGAGTGTGTACTTGTCACAACTACTAACGTTAGCCACCAAGGTCAGTTCAATACTACAAGGTCACCAAACTGATTCACGCATAAAAGAAACTGCATAGCCTAATGTTAGGCCTAGCTTTCATCACTCAGCACTGGTATATGGCATGTGCCGATCGTAGCTGATAATGTCGTCTAGCAGAAAAGCTATTTCTCTTGTTGCAATTTTCTTTCATATTGCAAAAAGAACAGTAAATAGGAGAAACCAAAGTCAACAAATGATGGATGGAAGCTTTAACTTTGTTTTTTCCAGTATTTGCAATTCACATTGCAGTTTTCTTAAAATAAAAAATAGTACCGAAATTAGGTCGGAAAAGACCGATTTCGGTACTAAAACTATTTCTCGCGATTTTCTCGAACGTTTAAGCGTTTAAACGAAAGAAAAATGGGCCTTTTAAATGTTTAGGTCTCTAAACGAAAACTCACAGCCCTAACCTAATACGTATATACCAACTGGGCATGGTACAGAAGGATACACACTCGCGATATGCACGTTATATAATGGGCAATCACAAAACGTCAAATGGGGACAATTTTTATTTGGTTAGAAAGAGAAAAATAATAACTACAAGGACAATGTATCAAAATCTTCCACCAGACAATTCCTTTAACATTTGAGAATACCATTTTAAAGAAAGGAAAAGTTCTTTTCGACAGACAGCTACTTGACATTACTATATTATGATTACATGATAAATATATAGGTTTGAGATATAAAAATGTGCAAAAAATGTCTAATATTCAAACTGCCACCATACCATGACAGAGTTGAGTGCCAAAGCTGAAATTTGGTGCATTAGTAGATATAATATGTATGTGTAACTGGTGTAAATTTCAAAAAATGTTTCAATTGATTGCGGGGTCAACCAGGGTCATGAAGGGAGCCCTCTTTTTGACCTTTTTCTGGCTGGAGCCAACTTTGGGCCCAAGCCATTTCTTATTTAATGCATTGGTGAGCTTATAACTGATTATGGGTATAGAAATGCAACTATATATATTACCCAAGGAATATAGGATTCATGTGACCCCTCATGTGGGCACAGGGTGACCCTAAAAATCACCAAAAACATTTTCGGCTGAATAAAGTACCTACTGTACTTTGGGTGATCATAACCAGAAAAATAAGGGAGATACAGTTAAATTGAGTGCAGATTCATGAATTTTGGCAAGAAGTTAGATAGAATACCACATTTGAGCTCTCTACCTGGTACAAAGACTGAATTATGAGCTTTCAAAGTTGGAAAATATCACAAAAGTTACTTTTCATGAGTCGTGCAAGCGGATAATGGCCATTTTGACCAAATTTCAACAGGCTATACCTCGAAAACGACATGGAGTACGATTTTACTTTTTTGTATGTGTTCTTTTGGGACATACTCAATCATTCTTGTGAAATTTCATCTAAATCTGAGAGGGTCACCTGGGAACTTTCAGAAAATTTGGGGATTTGAGGTGGAATGACCCTCATGCTATCACCATCGCATAGATTCCTTGAACCTTCGGGCAAGGAATCAAAAAACTGGTTGAAAGGGCAGGGCGGGTGAAAGAGGGGCAGGCCAGGCCGCCCCTGTTAAACAGCGGAGCTAAGGCACTGGGCCATCTACCCTTTATATTGTGTAGGACATTGATCGGATCCCATCCTTATAACTACACTATTAAGTAGGTCATACGATAAGCACAATTGTGTTTCATTTTCACAATCTTTTACAGGAAGCAAACTTTTGGGGTGACATGCGTTGGTGGGACGCAAACATCTCTTGCTCTAGTAACATTACTGCTTTGTTTACACTTTGGGAATTCTGGCCATTTTCGTTAAGGCTTTGTAGGTTCATATTGTGATTGAAAATGTGGTGACAACTTGACTAACAAACACAGCAACTACAGTGTCTTTCAGTGCAGCTACATATGTATAACTATTGTATAAGCTTAATTTAGGGAACACGTGAAATTACATATTCTATCATACTTCTAGACCCCTTGCTCCCTTCATCTTACAGAATTTGGGTCATTAAATATATTCCTTATTCGTATCTTTTTGTTGGGGGGGGGGGGGGATTTGGTCATTGAGGTTGAATTTGATGTGAAGGAATAACGTAATCTATGCATACAGTAACATCAATTCAATCAAAAGGCAATTCCACATGCAGTGATTCAAACGCTCACAAATATCATCAGAAAAGCAGCACAACCTGCAACAATAAAGCTAATGACCCAATGTACTTCGTTAACTTACCGATATTTCTTCATATTCGGACTCCTGAGACTAATTGAAACCCGTGCGTAATGTAACACTACAGCCTACAGGACTCTACGTTAGGCCTGTTTGCCTAGCATTGGGCTATTTACAAATTACAGTATCGTTAGTACTAACGTTAGTAATGTCCGTGTCATTACGATGAGTTAGGATACTTGCAGTTCCAAATATGAAGGCAAACCTTAGTCCTTACCATCTTTTAACTCATGTCGCACTGTCTTCACGTTACTAAGCTTTGGTTCGGTCATCCCGCATATGAGAACTTTCTCGTTGATAATGAATATGACGCATAAAGTGTCTTTCAGTTTTCAGTATTTTTTGTGTTGATGCAGCACACCACCTGATCTGTCTAACCTTTAACGATTTGGGTGTTGTGTGTCCTACGCACAATGAATTATGTGCTGTCATCTGTGTACTTGCTCTAGTTTCAACTAAGTTTACGTACATAGTCATAATTGCCGGTTACGACTATTACCTTGGTTGTTCGTTTGCCATCTGGCCTAACCAACATCCAGTGGTGGAGCTAGGGGTTTTGGTCGGGAGGGGGGGGGGGGGTGGGCAAGAATGGTCTGTAGGGGCGCTTTCGACACACTATCTAAGCGGAGCGCCACCACAGGTTGGCGCGGAGCGTACAGAAATTTTTGAGTAAAGATACTCCCTAGATCGCAGGAAATTACCCTTTTCGGGCCTTGCTAATTTGCAGATAAACGAAGAATAAAGAGGTGTCATCGCCATTTTGTCAGAAAATTACACCAACAGAATGTGAAAAATGTCAATAGGTAGATGAGAGCGCAATAAAAAAGTCAATAATCGCGAATAAGTAAAAAGTAGTAAAAAGCTGAAAAGGGCGCCAGCAGTCCATTTGAGTCCGTCAGGGGGGGGGGGGGGGAGGGGCATCCGCCCGACTGTTTGGACGCTCCGTCCAGGGGCGTAGCGAAGGGGTTTTTGTTGGGGGGTGTGGAGAATTTGATTTGCCGACGGATCTGGAAGTGGTGACTGAAATGGGGGAGGGGGTCTAAGGGGAGGGGGTTACCCCTTCCCTTTGGAAAATTTTTAGTTTTGAAACGTCCTTAGATGCAATCTGGTGTATATTTTAAGTCAAATTTGATTTGCCGACGGATCTGGAAGTGGTGACTGAAATGGGGGAGGGGTCTAAGGGGAGGGGCTGTACCCCTCCCCTTTGGAATTTTTTTAGTTTTGAAACGTCCTTAGATGCAATCTGGTGCATACTTTTTAAGTCAAATTTGATTTGCCGACGGATCTGGAAGTGGTGACTGAAATGGGGGAGGGGTCTAAGGGTAGGGGTCTACCCCTCCCCTTTGGAAAATTTTTAGTTTTGAAACGTCCTTAGATGCAATCTGGTGCATATTTTAAGTCAAATTTGATTTGCCAACGGATCTGGAAGTGGTGACTGAAATGGGGGAGGGGTCTAAGGGTAGGGGGCTACCCCTCCCCTTTGGAAATTTTTTAGTTTTGAAACGTCCTTAGATGCAATCTGGTGCATATTTTAAGTCAAATTTGGCACGGAAGAAGCTCCCGTTCTCCTTTTCTCTATTCAGCTTTCCTTCTTTCTTCCCCTTCCGCTCTCTTCACCTTTTCTCCTTTTGCCGACAGACCCAAAATTTGCCGACGGCGACCAAATTATTGGGGGGTGTGACAGCCCCCCACACCCCCCCCCCGCTCGCTACGCCCCTGGCTCCGCCACTGCCAACATCTTTTATCATAGGAGAAAAATAAAAAATCCTCATTACGTAGAGTAATGGCATTTCATTTTCTGATTATGCGTTGTAAGTTTTTAATTCAACGTTGGGGTGGGTCGACGTGCAGGGCTCCCTTCTATAAACTATCAAGTACTTCAATTATGTTGCCGCTCAGGTATTAAACAATGTCACTATCTCTTTTCTGATCAATTCATACTGTAAATTGATGATATCTGACAGATTTGGACAAATTCTTCTATTTGAATGGGGAGGTCTAACCAGGGGAAACCACAACACGACTGACCTAGCAATCATTACCACTGACCAATCTTATGCTGATCCCCTGTGACATTGTTTCAATCACGTCACACAACCAGAATGCAAAATGCATTGAGGTTTCGATGACTTCATTGCACTAGTTTTCTGCTTGTTAACCAGAAAAAGCTGTTACAATATAAATGGCCCGAGTCACTATTTTGATGTACAATTAAACAATAAGCACACGTCAGAGCTGTACGTGGCAATACACACCTCCACCAAAAACAAAAGGGTTTTTGTACTTGTATAGTACTAGCGGCCCAGGTAGAGACTACTAAAAATGAAAACATTGGTCATCCCCATCTGAGTATGTTAAACTGGGTTCGCTAACACAACCAGAATGCAAAATGATGACTTCATTGCACTAGTTTTCTGCTTGTGAATGCAAAATGCATTGAGGTTTCGATGACTTCAATGCACTAGACTTATGCTTGTTATAGTATAACCAGAACTAGCTGTTACAATACCACTATGCCATGATAACAGTGGCGTAGTCAAGGGAGGGGGTGTGTGGGGCGACAGCCCCCAATGAAAGCTTGTCGCCCCTAGTCGCCCCCTCCCCACTGGATTTTGGGTGTCGAAAAAAATTACATGTGCGGAAAATATATCATTGATCTGAAGGGTTTCGAATCTCCATGATGACCACTCATGATTCATGAACGACCCTTCGACCGCGGAACGGCAGTTATAGCTATAGTTGCTGAAAAACCGAACGTGACATAGCGCATAGGCCGGGTTTTCACTTCTGGAACGTACCCTGATGCTCTTAAAACCGCTATAAAACCCAATTTTCAAGAAAGGAGACAATACTATCGCTGAGAATCAGTCTATCACCCTAATAATGTTTCAGACGCAATCAACCTTTTTATCAAAAAAATGCATGTTATGAATAACGAACCTTATGAACAATGACCCTTATGAATTGAGGACCTTATGAATATCGGGCAGACCCCTATATACAGTAGCTGGGTGTGCGCGAGTCTTAAGCCCATACAGTACCAATTACTGCTACTTTGAACCGCTACTCGATTAGGATTGATTTGCAAACAAATATCATTGGCTCCATCAAGGGCGTAGGAACCGGGGGGGGGCTGAAAAATGTGGAGGGGCGGAAGTATCATTCCGCCCCCCCCCCCGGTTCGCAAGTCAGAAAACCCCTTTTTCATTTCCAAATGAGAAAAAAAATCTCATTTGGAGCACCAAATTGCATCCAAGGCTAGGTGAAAATACAAAATTAAGTTTACAAAATGGAGTGGGTGTTGAAGTGTGCTATATTGCACCAAATTGCATCTGAGGCCACCTGGAAATGCAAAAAATTCCAAAAGGGAGGAGGACGCCCCCTCCCCTTAGACCCCTCCCCCAGGCCGGCCATCAGTCTTCAGCCCCCTCACTCAAAAGTACCTTCCTACGCCACTGGGCTCCATTATATTGCCTAAATCAAAGCGATCTTTAACGCAGTGAAAATATGAGGTTGTAAGAGCGGGGTCTGGCCGATATTCATAAGGTCCGCTATTCATAAGGGTCATTGTTCATAAGGTTCGTTATTCATAACGTGCATTTTTTTCGTTAAAAGGTTCGCTATTCATAAAGTATGTATGTATGTATTTTAGATCCTCCTGCAAGCAGGAACTCGCGAAGAAGCCTTATTGGCTTACCAAAGCCGCAAGCTGACCGAAGTCAGTATCTTACATTCATATTTAACGTCCATGATTATGAATTGTCAACAACTCTGTAACTGGACGACATACATTGATCTTGGAGTGACTCGAACTGGGGACCTTATGATTGGAAGGTACCGGCGTTAACCACTGAGCTAACACTCATAATGGAAATAAAGGTTCGTTATTCATAATAAAAAGGGATCATAATTCATAAGGTCCGGTATTCATAATTGAAACAAAGGTTCGATATTCATAATGGGCAAAACGGTTCAATATCCATGATAGACAAAAAGGTTCGCTATTCATAATGGGACAAAGGGTTCGATAGTCATAATAGAACAAAGGGTTCGTAATCCATAATAGACAAAAAGGTTCATTATTCATAATAGGAAGAAAGGTCCGATATTCAAAATGGAGCGAAGGGTTCGTAATCCATAATGTGAAAAAAGGTTCGTTATTCATAATAGGAGAGAAGTGCGTCATACAAGTGCAAAATACGTCCTCCATTTTCCTACCGACTTGTACGGAAACGGCATAAACTTGTACGTTTCCTAAAGGGGGTCCTTTTCCTCATTGTGAATGATAACGAACCTTTTAGGCTAGGCCTATTATGAATAACGGATCCTTTGTTCCATTATGAATATCGAACCTTTCCTCCTATTATGAAAAACGAACCTTTTTGTCTATTATGGATTACGAACCCTTTGCTCTATTATGAATACCGAGCCCTTCGTCCTATTATGAATAACGAGCCTTTTTCACCATTATGAGTATCGAACCCTTTTACCATTAATGAACAACGAACCTTTATCACCATTATGAATATCGAACCCTGTTACCAATTATGAACAGCAAACCTTTTTTTTTCATTATGAATAACGAACCTTATGAACAATGAACCTTTTTGCTCATTATGAATAGCGAACCTTATGAACAATGATCCTTATGGATAATGACCCTTATGAACAATGAACCGAATATAGAACCTTATGAATATCGGGCTGTCACCGTATAAGAGCATCTATCTTCTGCAAATCCTAGCAGCAACCACAGCAAACTTGCATCAAAACTCCTTAAATTGTTCTATACTTTACGAATTATGACTGATAGCTAGTAGGAAAATGCCTTAAGAAATAGTAAGTAGATGTTTTGCCATCTTAAGTGTATTGGTATTCTGACTGATATTTTTCACGTTGTTGTGTTAACCAACGTTATTCTACCCAACCGTTGCTTGCTTAGAGTTAGACAACATAACATTCCTCACAGGCCTAGCCAGGTTTGTTCAAGTTGTCCCATGATCATAATTCATAAACCTGACGAAAGTCGAACGTTACTTTTAAGGCCTAGCTAGGCTGATTCTGGTAGAAGAGACTACACAAATTGAGATCAACAGCCGATCCAGACAAAAGCTTGTGAACTCACTGCCAAACTAAGACTGTTTTACACAATTATTACACAATTAGTTCTTCTTCTCACAATGGCACATATATGTATCAAGTATGACTTCAATCCAACTTCTTGATGTTCAGTTACCCCGTTTACAAGCTAATTTAGTGAAATAATCTAAAGCCCCGCCCCCTAATAAATATGCATAATATCAACTTGAACATAAGTTACCATGTACCCACTATCTACCAACACATTAATAACAAGTATGAATAAATTCTGACTTTCGGATGCGGAGTTATTAGCATTTGGAGATTTTCACGTTTGACCCAGTGACCTCATTACTATTCATGAGCACCAAAATCAACAGGGTTCATCTACTCACTATGGCGCATCTATGTATCAAGTATGACTTCAATCCAACATGCCATTGTGAGTTATCGTGTTCACAAGCCAACGGCGTCACATACACAAACACACAATCACCATCGCATAGATTCCTTGAGCCTTCGGGCAAGGAATCAAAATTCACACTCTGTGTAGGATTCGGGTAATAAATTAGGAACCAGGTAGTATTGCGTCGGGTGGGTACCCAGATACCCCGTGCAAACACTAATGTTTACAAAGATTTCGGATTTTAAATGACTGTAGAAAATAATAGGGTTCTTCTACTCCATAAGGTTCTTCCACATACCAAGTTTGAAGTTCATCCACCATATAGTTTGTGATTTACCATGTTTACAAGCCAAGGCATCACAAATACAGTACACACGCCATCACCATAGCAAAGATTCCTACGTCTTTGGCAAGGAATCAACAACCATACAGATTTCCTTTCCCAGAGATTTTCACAATCTGATCTGCTAAACCCTGAACCATCTTTGACCTCAACTAAACACTATGATATTGGGCATCCACAGACATAATTGAGCTCCATCCAATTTTTTCTCCTTGCATTTATGTTTTCATATTCTGACTACTGATGAGCTCAATTTGCTTTGAACTCCGCTCAAAACAATATATTTCATCTACTGAACATGTGACATTTACATACAAACATGGGCGGCGATCATGGGGGGGGGGGGGGGGGACGGGGGGGGGGGGACATGTCCCCCAATATTTTAGGTGGGGTGATATAGTATCTAATATCCCCCCCAATATTTGGTGGCATAGTTTTTTTTAAGCATATGTTTTGTATTTTTTATGATATCGCTAGTAATTTCAAAATAGAAAATGCTAAGATGCAACTTACAAGGCCTGGAAAGTGCCATTTCCAGCGATCTGGGAGGCATTTTCGGCGAAAATTTTCTTTTGCGCTTCGCTACAACTTATGGTGGCGCTACAATTAGAAAGTCTGGGTACAAGCTTTGCCCCTCCCTTGGCAAATTCCTCGCAAGGCGCCTGTCTTACCGTGTCACAATTTGTTACTATATATGACCGAAAGTAGTTTTTACTTTTTTTCTCGAAATGAATAGCTGCATCCGTAATGAAATTTGGTTTGCATCTTGTGTATGAGTGTAAGTACGCAATCATATATATGATCCACATCGATATGGGTTCACTGGGTTTCCATTTGGCCTGTTTCCTACAAGATTTCTAACCGCAGGTGCCTTCACCCCCCGGCGGGGGGGGGGGGGTGAAGGGTGGAGACCGCCCTCCCCCTCGAGCATACTTTTTTGGTATTTTTTATGATATCGAAGTTTTATAGTAGCCGTTATAAGAGGTTTTAATATTTGTACACCAATAATTTAACTGTGTCTGAATTTTCGAAAATTCCTTGACCAACATTCTTCATCATATTTCCCTCTACTCGTGCAATTTTGACCGGTCTATTAGGGGTTGAGGGGGGTTTTTCTATATTGGTTGTCAATAGATGAAATTTTGTGCAACATTATGGGTATGTTTTGAAGTGAATTTATTATTCAAATTCTGAACAAATAATGGGCTTAAAACCTTGAAAAGTGGGGCTGACGGGTATTGTGTAGCGTTACGTAGAATTACCTACAAAAGCAATGATCCACAGGAGATGCAATGAGGTCGAACATGATGTGTGACTGGTGACAATCTTGAAAAAAGTTTATGAATGAAAAAAAAACTATTAGGAAAAACTTGGTTCTCAGGCAAAAGTGTACATCTGGTTGGTCATTTTCAAGCCCGAGAAGTGCCATTTCCGGTGATCTGGGGGGCTATCAAAACCAGAAATTTTCTTGTACGCTGCGCGCCAATCAATGGTGGCGCTCCGCTTTGATAGTAATTGGCCTGCATCCAAGCAAATGTCCCCCCCCCCCCAATATTTGAAACAGATCGCCACCCTTGCATACAAAATACCAGACAAATCATAGCTCTACATTTGTTGAGGTATAATGTCTACAAGCTTATATGTAGCTCAACTGACCTTTGACGTCGACAAATTTTGATAGGATTCTGGGGGAATATACAGAGACCAAGGTGTCTCTTTTGAGTTGTTATATCAGGTCATATCAAGTGTGAAGTTCATCCAACCTTTGCTATTGGAGTGATCATGTTTCCAAGGTTTACAGACTTAATTTCTGTTGACCTTTATAATGATCTTTCACCTTCACATAAAAAGGTTCTTATTCTTAATATGGTCGATCTACATGCCAAGTATTTAGTTCCATTCACTATGAACTTTTTGAGTCTTTACAGGATATCGAACTGGACACCCCGCCCCCCCCCCACCCCCATCTTTGTTGGCAATACAGGTCAGAACCTTCACTATCAATTTACAGGGAGGGGTAGCAATTTTGAGTGTTTTGATGCTTCTATGTTTCAAGGATAATGGTTAATACCCAGGTTTAAAATACCTCATCCAGAAACATATTTTGTCCAAAATGAAAATCCAATGCAGAAACAACAAGAGCCCAAGGGCACTGTGGTTCCTTGCGTAGGGGTATATGACAATACACATAATATTATCAAGCAAGATTGGGATCAAATAGTCAAGTAATTGTGGTCCTACATGTACCAATAAAGTAACCAACACTATAGCCAACACTTTTGTGATCACAAATTGTGATGGGATTTTGATCAAAATGCACTTTTGAGATCTGAACATGGCGTCGAAAATGTAAGAAATATAAGGTCACCTACAAGCGGGTCAACAAATATGATAACATTGGTGACCACAGATGACATGACCGTTAAATTTGAAAATGTTCCACCACCCCATTCACAACTTGTCCCAAAATATCAACCGTGTCACACCTTGGCATTGGGATTTAAATGCATTAAATGTCTAAAAATTAACTTTGAACTTGTATACATAACTTCACACACAAAGGTCACCCGGAGGTCAACCAATTGACATTTTTGATCGGTGAGACCTAAATAAAGCATAAAAACTGTAAACTTCAAACATTTTTTCTTTGCCCATTTCCCCCCCCCCCCCAAATACTAGTTTTTTAACATTAATTATTTAAATTTTAACATAAATAACTTCGCACACTAAGGTCACACGGGGGTCAACCCATTGACATTTATGATCAGAAGGTACCTTTGACATCTGAAAATAGCATAAAAACTGTAAAAATCCCCAAAACAAGTAAAGGTCACTGGTCAGAGGTCAAATTGAGGTCAAAGATCACCCAGATGCGGGTCGACAATTGGAATACATTGAAGCAACTTCCAACCCTAACGGACAATTCGTTCTCAAGTTATCGCCAAAAAACTAGTTTTTTATCATTAATTGACCTTTGGCGACCTCGGATCACATGACCGTTAAGTTTGAAAATATTCCCCTATACCATTTGCAACTTGTCCCATAATATCAACCGTGACACACCTTGGCACTGGGAGTTATTGCACTAAATGTCTGAAGATTAACTTTGACCTCATATAACTTTGCACACGAAGGTCACACAGGGGTCAACCCATTGACATTTATGATCAGAAGGTACCTTTAACATCTGAAAATAGCATTGAAACTGTAAAAATCCCCAAAACAAGTAAAGGTCACCAGAGGTCAAATTGAGGTCAAAGGTCACCCAGATGCGAGTCGACAATTGGATTACATTGAAGCAACTTCCAACCCTAACGGACAATTCGTTCTCAAGTTATCGCCAAAAAACTAGTTTTTTATCATTAATTGACCTATGGTGACCTCGGATCACATGACCGTTAAGTTTGAAAATATTCCCCTATACTATTTGCAACTTGTCCCAAAATATCAACCGTGACACACCTTGGCACTGGGAGTTATTGCACTAAATGTCTGAAGATTAACTTTGACCTCATATAACTGAACCCACAAAGGTCACCTTGGGTCAACTCATTGACATTTTTGATCGGTGTGACGTGAATATAGCATAAAACTATAAAAATTCAAACAATTTTTGTCTTTGCCCATTTTCTCCCCCCAAAATATTAGTTTTTTAACATTAATTGACCTATGGCGACCTCGGATCACATGACCGTTAAGTTTGAAAATATTCCCCTATACCATTTGCAACTTGTCCAAAAATATCAACCGTGTCACACCTTGGAACTGGGAGTTATTGCATTAAATGTCTGAAAATTAACTTTGACCTCGTATAACTTCGCACACGAAGGTCACACGGGTGTCAACCCATTGACATTGTTGATCGGAAGGTACCTTTGATATCCAAATCTAGCATCATAACCAATCATTTTCTTGTTTGTTCGTTTCCTCCCTAAATAAGCAGTTTTTCTAATGTGACCTTTGGACAATTGGATCACATTGAGGCAACTCCCAACCCTAACGGACAATTCATTCTCAAGTTATTGCAAAAATACTAGTTTTTTCATTAATTGACCTTTGGTGACCTCGGATCACATGACCGTTATGTTTGAAAATGTTCCCCTAACCAGTTCACAACTTGTCCCAAAATATCAACCTTGTCACACATTGGCACTGGGAGTTATTGCAGTTTTAATATTTTCGGTTTTTGGACCATAACTGACCTTTGTGGGCACCAAAAACAATAAGGCACACCTTCTCCATATGGCGGATCTATAGTCCAAGTTTGGCCTCAATCCAACATTTCCTTAGTGAGATAGAGCGTACCCAAGCAAGTGTCACAGACGCACACACAAACACGCATACACACGCCAACCTGACTACATAGGTTCCTTTTGCTAAAGCAAGGAACCAAAAAAACACTGGAGGTTTTATTATCCATCACGTAGTTCAACACATTTCTATGCAATTTTCATATTAATAATCATTATTTTTCTTGAGTTATCTGTCATTAAACATTTTGAGATGAATAAAATTCGCCAGATTTTTTAATGGGTCCATAGAGTCTACAAACTTCATTCAAAATTTGCAAGCCCCGCCCAACATATCATGCGCCAATTAAATCTGTTTTGTTTACGACCGTTAGGCTTAGGACTTACTTTCACTTCCATGACCTAGCCTATGTTAGGTCCAGTCTCTTGAATAGTGTCTTTCTTTCTGTTTTACTGATGTAGTTTGTGAAGTTGTGTCATTTCCTTCCATTGCAAGGAATAAACCGGTGTTTTCAGACGTTTCCCCCGAGAAATTAGGTGAAAAAGTAGACAATAGATCATATATATTGGTTACATTTGTGTAATGAACATGCTGATATGGGTAGTCACAGTGATTTTACAGTAAATCGTTCATGCCATAAGGGCAACAGAAAATAAATTTCTTTCTTTTGATTGCGATAGCTTTTCTCCATTAAACCCACTTGGTCAGAGTGCATTTAGAATAATAAACATTGAATCTGCTTCAGAAGTGTGTTTTCCACAATTCATCAACAAACACACATTGAGACTTCTAAAAGTGAAAGCTGTCTTTATGAACAGTATGGTAAACTTACAATTATTCAGGGCCTTTTTATGAATTTAGAGACACTCCTGAAACAATTCATAACATCTGGGGACATTTACAGGGACACTTTAAATCCAGGGAGGGCAAATAAATCTTGGGAATATCCCTGGAAATTGGGGATGTCTGATCACCTTAATTTACAAGTAGGAGGCACAAACATGCCACCACCATCCTGTACCACAAGGAATCAATAGGGTAAACTGGCATATAAATGTTTTTCAATCTAAAAGTCATAACATCATAGCCAATGTATAATGCAATGGTTGTTACAGATAGTCTCAACAAATGCACAATGGCACAAAATACACAACATGTAAAACCTTAATTCTCAAAATTCAATGAAGATAATGAATGCAAATTTTTGGTTACAATCTCTAAGATGAGAAAATTATACTGAACGTCTGTACTTCTTCTCCCTGCTGCTCTCCTGTGGCTTTGCACAATAAAAATATAACATTAAGTCTTACATTAGTACATAGAGTTAGTTCTTGAGATTATTATCTGCTATTTCTCTCTATGGCAATCATCTGTCTTCAGGGTAGTAACTTTATGATTCAAGCTCTG
Organism: Apostichopus japonicus; assembly: GCF_037975245.1. Classification (NCBI taxonomy): domain Eukaryota; kingdom Metazoa; phylum Echinodermata; class Holothuroidea; order Aspidochirotida; family Stichopodidae; genus Apostichopus; species Apostichopus japonicus. The sequence continues at coordinate 13,945,718 of NC_092568.1, forward strand.
TAAATTCAGTATGCATGTAAGTTTTCTTCAGTCATCCTGTCCTCAACAAACAACTCCATGGGCTTACATCCAATCTTCCCATAAGTGTCCAGATGAAAGTTGTATATTTGAAACTTGTTTCTTGGTTGCCAAAGGCACCTGTTCTTGTATAAACTAGCACTTGAAACATCTATGTGATCTCTGGAGTTGCATCAGAAGATTCCCATGTCCCAAGGTAGCTCACGATCATCACACAATGAGCTGGTAAGAATATGTAGGCAGTGTAGCAACCAGTAATCACACTTGCTAGTAAAATGGTATCTGAAAACCCTGGATTAAGAAAAATGGAATCATATTTTTTTCAACTGCCATTTCAAATACCCAAAATGAATGATTTCATCTTTAAATCCACCATCCTATCTATAATATGGTAACAACAATTTGAAGTAAGTAACCACTGTGTATGGTGTATTTATGACTAAGATATTTGTTAAACTAGTTCACCTGCATCAACATTAAGACTTGCAGTGTTTATTTCTTCATCCCACCATTTGGAACTGAAAATATTTCTACTTTCTATTACGATTGTGTCAACAATACCGTTACTTACTTACTTACTCAGGGCAGGGGCGTAGCGAAGGGGTTTTTGTTGGGGGGGTGTGGAGAATTTGATTTGCCGACGGATGTGGAAGTGGTGACTGAAATGGGGGAGGGGTCTAAGGGGAGGGGGTGTTCCCCTCCCCTTTGGCAATTTTTTAGTTTTGAAACGTCCTTAGATGCAATCTGGTGCATATTTTAAGTCAAATTTGATTTGTCGACGGATCTGGAAGTGGTGACTGAAATGGGGGAGGGGTCTAAGGGGAGGGGGTGTTCCCCTCCCCTTTGGCAATTTTTTAGTTTTGAAACGTCCTTAGATGCAATCTGGTGCATATTTTAAGTCAAATTTGATTTGTCGACGGATCTGGAAGTGGTGACTGAAATGGGGGAGGGGTCTAAGGGGAGGGGTGTCCCCCTCCCCTTTGGAAAATTTATAGTTTTGAAACGTCCTTAGATGCAATCTGGTGCATATTTTAAGTCAAGTTTGATTTGCCGACGGATCTGGAAGTGGTGACTGAAATGGGGGAGGGGTCTATGGGGAGGGGTGTCCCCGTCCCCTTTGGAAAATTTATAGTTTTGAAACGTCCTTAGATGCAATCTGGTGCATATTTTAAGTCAAATTTGATTTGCCGACGGATCTGGAAGTGGTGACTGAAATGGGGGAGTGGTCTAAGGGTAGGGGGTCTACCCCTCCCCTTTTGAAAATTTTTAGTTTTGAAACGTCCTTAGATGCAATCTGGTGCATATTTTAAGTCAAATTTGGCACAGAAGAAGCTCCCGTTCTCCTTTCTCTATTCAGCTTTCCTTCTTTCTTCCCCTTCCGCTCTCTTCACCTTTTCTCCTTTTGCCGACAGACCCAAAATTTGCCGACAGCGACCAAATTATTGGGGGGGTGTGACACCCCCCCACACCCCCCGCTCGCTACGCCCCTGACTCAGGGCTTCCTACAGATCTAATGTGGTTACAAAACGTGTACCAGACATGTAAGCCATACGACCTGAGCATAGCCTAGTCCATCATAATATTCATATTACTGATGTAAAATTAGCATACCTGTTGACTTTCAAATTTATGGAAAACCAACTACTTTGCTTACATTTTAAAATTGAGCTCTTGTTATGTCATTTGTTCAGAAAGAAATTGGAATGTATTAATGTTTAAATATTGACTAAATACTCCACTAACATTGAGGAATGAAAGATGATAATAGCTCATTGAACAATTCCAGCAGTAGTCAGTAAGTAATCAAGTGAGTAATTCTTTGTTCTAAATTCTGCATACTGTATTGAAAAATCTGAACTTCAATTCAAAGTAGACAGGAACACGGCAGTGCTTATGTTCAATAAAGGGGATAATTTACTATTGGTTTGTGTCATGATACGTTTTTAGAAAAGTCACCCGAGAAAGTACATGGGCATAAAAATCAAACAACAACAAAGTATTCCGAGTCTAATCTGAGTCTAGCACTACATGATTTGTCATTTTGGAATGTTTCTCAACACCTTCCAGTTAATTTTGATATTCATTGGCCATGAATATTAACTAGGAAAACCCATCAAATCATCAATAGCAACTGCACAAACTAAGACTTGCATGCAGTGGAAAACACCAGAAGGCACTTGAGCAAACTTGACGGACCTCCCTCAGGGGCGTCGGAAGCTATCTGGGATTGGTACGGCAGATCAGAGTGTGGCCATCTGTCATAATTATCGGGGGTACATTTGGTAGGTCAATCAACACTACGCGCCACCATGGTTGGCGCGTAGCGTAATGGAGAACATTTTGAAAAAATGCCTCCCAGATTGCAGGAAATGGCACTTCCCGAGCTTGAAAACAAGACCCCTGCCATGCCAGAGTAGTCACATTTAGCCTACTTGCCGTCATCATTATTGAAAATCGTTCTTTATATTTTGCCATATTTTTGTTCTTAGTCCTATTTTTTTTTCCCCTGTGAATATTGGTCCGGCGTTCGCCGGACCTGCCATACCGGCTCCAACGCCCCTGTCCCTACAGCACTATACTTTTATGTCATTAGATTTCGGTGTCATATAACAGAGAAAAAAAAATCAAAATCAATGCAAGAAGCTGTGCTATGACACACCTGGGAAATACCTTGGAATTTTTTTGCACAATCAATGTCAAATTAAAACAATGATCATCTGGGTCTGTATGACCGCATGCCTCAGACGTATTACTGCGTAAGGAGTTTTTTGCTTTTTGCAGACCTTAGTGCTCTGCCCTCTTATGCAATAATTTAGTTAACTGGCCCATTATCAAGTTAGTTCCAGGGTCTGGTACAAAAGAAATGTTACATATTTTTCTTCTACAATTATACAGTGTAATGCAAGTTATAAGTCAATGGCTTACATAATGTCAGTAGGAAGGTACAGTATAGCTACAGATATAGTGGAGTTAACTTATTATGGCTTGCTTTCTGCACCCAATAAATGATTATTGCAAGATAATTTATTAAACACTGATACTGGTGGGGCCCCATATGTCCTTGAATTTAATGGATTACACAATATCAATGTCATTGAGAATATATCTCTTAACCTATCAACTTGAACACACTGACCACACGATTGTGGTAGAACCTACTATTAGCTTAGAAGGAAACGGATGCAGACATCTTGTGGAGGCTGTAGTATCATTTTAAAAATGACTGACATTCCCTAAATTAGCATATGCATACATAGGTGTAGGCCTGAGTGGGGTAGCAAAAATTATCAAAACCCGTTTACCCGTTATCATTACCCGGTCGGGTAATGGGTACCTGTAACTCCGGACCGAACGGAACTAGCCAACACAATGCACATAAATGGCAGATCACTTTGACACCTTACATTACACCTCCGAAATATATGTTTCAGTCGATACTCCTGTTGTTATGAACAACGGAACTAAATGTTTTGATGTATAATAAATAATAATGCAAATGCTCATGAAATAAAGAAACACCTTGCCAAATATATTTCAGACTGTTTCTTTACCACGATCCAGGGTTTCATTAGCTGCGGGATTGCGCAATTTGACCAAAATCTTGCATGTCAAAAATTGCCAAGTTGGGATTTTTGGAAATTAATTTCAGCTCTCAACTTGATTTAAGCAGACATTACGGCTGTGACCCTGTAGCGATTCATCGCTAGACAATCGCATTGGAATAAATGTTAAGTGAAGCGCCAATTGGGCGATTATTTTTGGTTTGTTATCCCGTCTATAATCCATAATAATATCTCGTAAATTTCCTTGCCAGTCTTCCCTTCTATGAAATAAATGAATGAACAAACAATTTTGAGAATTTCAATAGTTACGCATGCACGAATGTATACCAGAAGAAAAAACTTGCTAGTGACTACCAGAGCTAGCTGCTTGATGACAACCAAGACATGTGCACTCTACAAACTATTTTTTGCATAAAATCCCCACAAATCTCTGAACACATGGTAGCCTAACACCACACTAAGTCAATAGGGAAAGCTAGCCTAACCATCTGTTTATTCGCTCAAATTGTGATGCAGTCAGCTGGAACTAAAATATCCATGGAATACTTCATATTTGCTGCTATCTTTGGCCACATGGTAGCCTAACACCACACATTGCATAACCTTGTTTACAACTTTCAATTAGCTGGAAATAAACAATTGTTTGGAAGGTACAGTATATGCTATGTTTTGAAGAGGGAATGTAGTATTTTACGCACACTGTTGCAATGGATTGAAGGTTCAATTTTGAGTAGTTTGCAAACAATATTTTCGTTTTTGGTGGTGAGTGATTTATCCATACACGAAAAAGAATCATTAAGAATGGCTAAAACTTGAAATTGTAAGTATTTAAAACAATCTACATACACTACATGAAAGTTACATCATGATTTAATAAAGTCTAGGTACTGTATAACCAAGGGTTGAAATAAGCGGGCGCCCAGGCGCTATTCGCGCCCGCAAGCACAAAAATAGCGCCCCTGGACATGAAAATACAATAAGCACAGGCGCCACTTTGTTGGCAAAAAAGCGCCCGCATACTCCTGTAAATATCAGCCTTATCATGCGCTGCACAGAAGCCTGAAACTACATTGCATGCTAGTGCTATATAGTAACTCCTAGCGATTTGATAAATTACTGATCGATCGAGTGCATGCACAATAACATTGGTGCACATGGTTTATATATCGCACAACACCTGTACTGATATGTACGTACTGTACATGCCGTACTTGAATTTTGTTTCTCCTTTTTAGCTCCTGGTAGTGAGAAAATAGCTCCTGGTCCTACTGAAATTGCCGCGAACCAGGAACCACTTTTTTAGAAAGTAGCTCCCGGTCCACAAATCCTTATTTCAACCCTTGTGTATAACATAATACAATTGTCTACATAATAATGTCACTAAATTCATGTCTGAAACTATAGTCTTCACAATAATTGACTCCTTACCACAGACCTGTCAACTCTCCCGGTTTCACCAGGAGACTCCCGGTTTTTACCCGAATCTCCCGGCCTCCCGGTTTCATATTCTATTCTCCCGGTTTTTTAATGTTTCATCACTTGCGAAATTTCTGAAAATAGCCAACAGTTAGTCCTATGCCTATCGCGTAATAAGTGTAATCTAAATATAGATTGACTGTTTATAAACACGTTACGACTGACACAGTGCTGAGCGGGACTCTCAACCAATATCAGGCTGCTTTGTCAGTTCTCAGACTTCGCCAATGTCGTTATTGTACGTTGGCCTTGGTCACAGTCATAAAATATGCTATATTCTATCACCACAGCGACTGTGCCTCCATCCCAGATTGGAGGATCAGTGGATTAAAACAGGTTCACTTTACTGTGCCTCCACCCCAGAACAGAGGCTCAGTGGGCTTGATCATATTCATGAATCAAAGTTGTGTCGTACTCAAAATAAAAGTATCATCCCTCATTGCATCCCCCTCCAGAGTGGAGGCTTAGTGGACTTTAATATTTCATAATGAGAAACTTGTGTTTAATGGGCTCAATCACCACTGTAACTCCACGCCAAAATGGAGGCTCAGTGGAAAGTCGCTCATAACATCATTCTTATCTAAAAAAAAACAAGGACCAATGTATATACTTGTTTCACTACATGCGAGCCTCTTCGTTTTCAGAAAAGTGAACCGACAGTGGCGGTGTATTCTGTATTTACTGCGAATTACTCATTGATATGGTAAAATCATGATAGATCGTCTTAATATGTACTGAATCATATTTAATAAGTCCCTCGACTATACTAAACTGTTAGTGTTAGGCTAACGTTAGGCCTAATAATGCTTAGCCTACTTGGCTTACATCATAACATTGCGGCCTGTACAGTATATCTCGCCATCGTTACTATATAGCTCAACGTTGCTACATCAATTTCAAAAGGATACTGAAAATTCTCCGTTCCCATGGATCCATCATGTAGGTATTAATATGGACCGAGTAATTAATTGAAAGCCAGGTGAAGAAGTAAACAACTTTGTCAAGTAAGGTCTTCCTGTTCTGACTCGCCTTCGACATTTTGCCTGATTTTCTAAGAGTACTGGGCATGGGATGGGTCAACCTTAACAGTTGTGACCAAAGATTGAACCTAGCGAAGAAGTGAAACCAGAAGTAGCTTATATGGATATGGAGGAGGAGCCATTACATAACTGATTTAAAAAACAAAGACAAGTTCTGCAAGATATCTTACCAAGAATAGATCGAAGGAAGATGTGATGTTTTTCTTCAATAAATTGCAAGGACAGTCCAGCCAAAACTATGGAAATATTGAAGTGACATCAAATTTTCTTGTTCATATGGTATCAACTTGCAACAAAAGGGTTAATTGTTCAATCTAATACTTTAAAATTTATAGAAATTTTATTTTTAACAATTTGTTACAAAATGACAAATTATGCTCACATCGGAAAGTCATAATTCAACAATTTGTAGAAAACTGATAAATTAATTATTTAACAATTAATCTCGTGAAATAAACAATGTGCAGCAAAATGGTGAACTACAGCAATGATTAAAGAACTTGTTTCCAAAGGCAACAAGGATTAATTGAATCAATGAGTTGCTGGAATGCGTGAATCAAGCTTATAAAAAGATAGATTTGTGTCTTGGGACCCATAATAGATTTTTTTTGGAAAACTCATTGTTCATTACTTTAAAGCGTGTCAATATAGTTCATTATATGGAGACATTAATTGTAGAATTTTCTCATGGTTGCTCACTATAAGTAGGCCTACTCAATATGTCTGATCTTTGTTCTTCACTGTTTGACGAAACAATAATTATCACTGTAAGTATACTACCGTTCCTAATCGACATTTTTTAGACGTTGAAATGAGAAAATGCTGCTCACTGGGCGAGGCTCACTTCCATCAAGGAAAATGTGACGTCATGCTGTTTGCACTTCTCGCTGTAAAAGACAACGAGATTCTCTTTCTTCCCAGTTAGGATCTTTGGTGTTCCCATATCATCATATTGCATACCGCTCTTGAGTTATACACATCATCATATGGAACGCTAAAAAGGACATTATTTCAGTAACTCATGCAGTCGTACTTCGTACTGTAGCATCAAATTGTATGGCACACCATGCTATCCAGTGCCACAGAATGATTCAAGTTGGCAGTATTTTTCGGTATCTGTGCCAGTATCACAGAACGCATAAACGGACATTATTTCAGTAACTCATTGTCTTCGTTCGGCATTGAACTTTTTTTTTGAAGGAAAAGCTAGTCGCCCAGGAAAGAACCTGGGCACGAAACCAAACTAACAAACGACCGATCCGCTCTCAGCCCCAGTCCCCTTGCATCGGGACTGTGGCTGTGTGATCATCGTCGGGTGTGCATCACCGTTCACCTCGAAAGGGAACAGATACTACACATGATCTTAGCCAAAAGCCGGCATTGAACTGAGTGACACAGACCGACATTTTTTGTTATGTCCATCCTATAATGTGGCAAGCAGTAAATGTCAAAGAAAAACTCAGTTGGTGCTTTATCACGCAGTGAGCCCCTGTAGGCACTGTGACACATTCCAAAATTGTTTCATTTCTTTGTAACATCAAGGGGAATATCAGCCAAGACGACTTAGAGGTACCCAGACGGGTACGAGAGAGACATGATCAAACTATTAAAATCATTCTTCTTCTTCTTCTGTATGCCGATATGTCTCTAACGCAATAAATGTGCAACTTAGACAGATATAGCCAAATTGGAAAATTATAAGTAATGATTTTAAAGGTCAAGCGACACGTAAACTTGACTTTGCATAATATTAAACTTAACAATTCTTACATTAACAAAAACCCAACACCGCGATTTTTTTCCGTCTCCAAAGGGGTAGAAATCGGTAAAAAGTACTATTACGTAATAGATTCAGTGACGTCACGGGGGGAGCGCAGAAGAGTGCAAACTGTATATGTTCTGCGCAGTGCATTGGGTATGGAGAAATCTCAAACTTCTCGAAAATATTACCTTTTTCAGCAGTCTGTTACAAGAAAGTTAAGATTTGGATTAAGATGAAAAATCACAAATTGATACATAAGACATCGAACAAAACATCCATTGACTTCTTTTTTCATAAATTCCTTGCATTTTCTTCCTATCAAGCAACAAAAAACTCCGCAAAAATCGGCTAGATTGACTCGTTCAGGGAAAGCCAAAAACAAATGACGTCATTTGTTTACCAAGTCGAAAGTGAATGATATCGTCGCATCAGGGAGTTGTTATAACTGATAACTCCCTGGTCGCATACGATATTGCTACCACATACAGTTTCTATACACGCACTGTAGTACGCATATATACACAGCACAGCATAGCTTATACATATCGCGAAATGGCTGCCGGTGGCATTGACACACAGTATTTAGATAGCAACGGCGAAGAAGTAAGGGAAATGGAGGACATGGTGGACGATCGTGGGGAAGTTTTTCCCTATATGTTCGAACCGGAGACCAGCGAAGAGGAAGCGGGATCGGACAGCGATGTCGAAATTGATCGTCTTGACGGAATATAACGGTAACGTTACGCCAAGCGTAGGATGGTGACTTCGAAGTTCGCCCACTTAAGACTTAAAACACCCCAAAACTAAATCTTCTGGTATAAATCATTTGAAAATATACTTCATATGGTGGGAGAATTTTGTTATAGTACGATACACGGCCAAACTTTCTTTCCTGCAAACTGTTTTCACGTTGTTTTCCAAGAAGATTCTTCGTGATTGTGGAACTGGTATTTCTTGCTAGAGTATTGCGAATTTCGGCCACGCAACCTACAGTGTGGCGCTGGTAAAAATTGGTGGCGCTGTTGCTCTTTCAGTAATTATAACAGACTTCATAGATCTTCGTCATTTTATTGACAAATATGTAAGTAATTTCTTGCACACGGGTCATTTTGGAGAGAAAATAACTGTAGCTTCGTACTTTTTGGTGAAATTTGGCTCTTCCTGTAGGTTTTCATGGTGAAAATCGTGTATTTCTTAGGGTGCCCGAACTTCGCAGTATGGCGAACTTCGCAATACTGACTATACTGTTATGAAATAGTGATACCATCTCTTTGATGTTACCGAAAAACTCCATCGAGACACCTTACAGGCCTCTTATGTATTTATCTAGGTCATGGATTCAGTTTTCCCACGAGAAGTTTTTAACTATCTTATTGAATCTTGGTACAGGGCCTTTTCCCAAAATAGATTCCATTATGTCTGTGGAACATTCGAGAAGGTTCTCTCACGTGGTATGGAAGTTTCCATAGAAAGGGGATGGACTTCCAAACTCCCAACCAATCAGGGCTCGTTTCAGTCCAGGCACTTCTTCCTACGCTAAATCACAGGCATTTCATGCATTAAGCTATACGCCAGGTGATACAGCTCAAGCTCATTTGGCCAAAATTTCAAAAGCTGCAGCACAATTAAGTTATGGCGATGATCAAATTAAAGATAAGTTCATCTCGACCCTGCCTTTGCAATGTCGCTCAGCAGTGTTAATGTCTGCATCACCACAAGCAACAATTGCAGATTTGGTCATGAAAGTACAATGCTATTTTGACTTACAACTCCAAAGTCAACCCACAGCTTCTTCCGAACTATTTATGGCAATGCACGACAAAGCATCTTCTGTTCAGACTCCTACTATTTCTGCATCTTCTGAGATACACGAGTTGTGTACCAAAATTCAGGAATTAGAGACCAAGTTTGATCAGTCACGTAGGTCAGAATCGCAAGACAATCCTAAAGATTTGAGGCAAAGATATAGTTCTCGTGATTCTCGTGGTCCTAGGACAGGTCAGAATAATAACAGGAGAAGGTTACCGTATTTTAATCCTTCAGTCACATGTTATTACTGCCAAAATCGAGGTCATTTTGCACAATATTGCCAAATTCGCCTAAGCCATGAAATGGAGGCTAATGTAAAGAAAGTACCAACACAGAATTTTCATTAGGGAGCACTTATGATTGCACTCATCATACAGTGACTCCAGACAAAGTACCAAGTAAAGGAAGATCGAAACGTAGAGCAAAGAATATTAGGAAAAATAGTAATATTCCTAGTTCTAGATAGGCAGGGAACGACCGTAGTGTGGATATTCAACTGGACACACGTAATTTTGTAAGAGGTACTTTACATGATGGTAAAGGAATTTCATTGTTGTTTGATAGTGGAGCGACACGCTCTATCATTTCTTCTTCTACAGTGCAAAATTCAAAGTATTTATCCTCTATACAACCAGTCTCAGTTGATGTAGTAAACCTAAAGTTGGGTAATGGTCAGTTTATTCATGCGTATAGCACGATAACATTTCAGGTCAAAATTCAAGGTCATGAATTTCAGCTTTCTGCTTTAATTGCTGCAAACCTGACAGGTATTGACTTAATATTAGGTAGTCAAACTCTGAAGGAATTGAATGGATCTTTGGACTTTACAACAAACTGTTTTAGAATTAAACAAGCCAAAGTTTTCCTTAGGCCAGTGCAGAGATTTGTTATTTACCCAGGTCAGCAAAGATACATTACTGTACAGGGACGTCTTCCACTATATGCACGAAATGCAGATGTGGTTATTAAACCGTTTCCTCTAATATCTCGTATGTGTCCTTCACGAATGTTAGTGAAAATGCATAAAGGTAGAACAAAGATTCTACTAAGGAACATGGGTAACCGGAAATTTGTTCTGAATCCTTCTCGCACAGTGGCTCATTTAGATTTAGCAGATATCATTACGGTCACAGAAGACATTCCTACCGATTCTCTAGATTTTCTCAATGTCATGAGAGACATCGAAAAACCGTCTCTTTTTCAAACCAATTCTAATTCTAAAGAGAATCGTGATGAAATTACACGATATAACTTACATCGATATCCACATTTGACAGTCGATGATCCCCTGGTTTCCAAATCCGAACAGGAAATCATGAGAGATAACATTAATTTGGAACAAAGTATTCTAAATGCTTCAGAAACAGAAAGCATTTATGAATTTCTAGACTCACATAGAGATGCATTTTCTCTTTATGGTGAATTATCTCACTGTCCAAATTATGAGGCTGATATTACGCTTACTAATGATGAGCCATTTTACATACGTCCCTATAGACTTTCAGATGAGGACAAAGTCATTGTCGCCAGAGAGCTTGACAAATTAGTGCGATTAGGAATCTTAGCGGTAGGACATCAGTCTTATACCTCACCGGTTTTCCTAATTCCAAAGAAGGGAACAAAAGACAAAAGGGTTGTCACAGATTTTCGCTACTTGAACAGTAGGATAAAACGTCTCAATCACCCATTTCCATTACTGAATGAGACTATCCGTACCATAGGGTACTCCGGAGCCAAAATTTTGGGTGTTCTTGATTTAAAGTCTGCATTCTTCTGTCTGCCTCTCAGTGTTCATGCACAACAATATACAGGTATTGCTTCATTTCATGAAGGAAAGCATTATTATTATAAACGCTTACCACAGGGATTGAATTTATCTCCAGCGATCTTTCAGTCGCAAATTAATGATATTTTGGCAACGATCCCAAATTCAAATAAGTTCTGTATTGCTCATCATGACGATATTATTGTGTACAGTGCAGACAAACAATCTCACAAACAACACCTACAGGCAATTTTTAAGGTTTTAATGGACAACGGATTGAAAATCTCTCCGAAAAAGTGTAGCATTTTCCAAAATTCAGTCCGATATATGGGACATTTGCTCTCAATAACCCCAGAAGGTGAGGCTTGTATCCAACCTTTGCATGATAGATGTGCAGCAATCAGGAACACACCGAAACCACACAATGTTAAGTCAGTTAGACGATTTGTAGGTGCAGTTAATTATGTGGCTTCGTTTTTCCCAAATATTCAAGCACTATTGAGACCATTACATCATTTGAGTCGTAAGAGAAAGGTATTTAAATGGACAGAGGAACATCAGTGTGCATTTCAAAGTATTAAAGAGTTGTTGTGTAATCCACCTATATTGCATATGCCACAGAAATATGGTCGTTTTGTATTATATAGCGACACATCACGAGTAGCAACAGGATCATACTTGGCACAAAGAGTTAATGGCAAAGAGAATATTATTGCATATTACTCTAAGATATTACCACCAGCATGTCAGAGGTATAGTGTAACTGAATTAGAAATGATGGGTCTATTTATTAATGTGACAGCATTCAAACATTTATTGCAAAATGTAGAATTTGAGGCATATGTTGATCACTCAGCCATTGTTGAATTGTTTAAGTCAAAACAAGAACCAGCAACTTCACGCTTACGTAAGCTTCTGTTCAAATTGTCAGAATATACATTTCAGGTTGGTTACAAGAAAGGTTCAGAATTGGTTTTGGCAGATTATTTGTCTAGAGCACCACAGGAATTTCACTCTGAAATAGATCAGGTTGCTCAAGAGGTCGGTGCTTATGAGGATTTTTCAACTCCACCTAAGGAGACATTTAATCCAATCATGACAAGGTCAATGGCAAGGTCAATGGGAGTCAAAGTTCCAGATTTATTTCCGAATAAAGTCACTAAGGAGTCCAAGCAGGATTCCCCAGCCAAAGAATCAACAAATAGAGTTGAAAGGACATTCAGTCCTAAGGCAACACATTCTAATGAGCATGTTACACAGAGACCACAATCTGAGTCACAGAAGAGGACTACACCAGTTATTTCTACTGATAAGAGAGAAACATATATTCAAAGGCCTATTATTACTATGCCGAGTGAAAATAGACATACATATAGTCCTGACATGTTAGTTGTGCCAAATTTTACAAGTGTTTCTCAACCTACAGAGCCAAGATTAGTGGATCAGAGTAGACCTAGAGTGCAAGAGATAATCAGAGAACCACCACCAGAATTATTTGTTCAGCCAAAGCCAGTCATAACAGACATTGATCATTTGGTTACAGGACACATTCCAAAACAAAAGGAATTGAATAAAGTCATGAAGGCAATTCAAGGAAAGCTGATCAAAAACTATGATCTGCCATTTGATGTAAAAGAGTTGCAAATTCAACAACAAACTTGTCCTTACTACAAACCAATTTATGATTTTCTTGCACATGACATTATTCCAAGTAATGCTAAGCATGCTAGAACTGTTCGTTCTCAAGCAGAGGATTATTTGTTATGTAATAGTTTGTTATTCAGGATATTTTTGCATGAGACTAATGATGCTAAGATGACTCTTCAGTTAGTCATACCTGAGACTATGGTAGAACAGATAATATCTCGATATCACGATGACTTGTTAAGTAATCATCAGGGTGTAATGCGTACATATTTGACCATTAGACAGCATTTCTATCTGCGCAATATGTTTCAACGCATCAGTAATTATATTCAGGCATGTCTCCGTTGTCAAGAATTCCGTAAGAAACCGGACAATTTGAGACAACATCATGCTCGCATTCCTGATTCTTATCGTCCTTTTGACAGACTTAGTCTGGATTTCAAGACTATGCCCACAACGGCTACAGGATTTAAACATTTGATGGTTGTTTGTGATGAGATCACTAGATTTGTTGTATGTGTTTCTCTTAAGACTCTTGATGCTGAAACAATATGTGAAGCATTATTGCAGAGGGTAGTCACAACTTTTGGTCCACCGTCTTGTATCATAAGTGATGCGGCAGCTTCTCTTACAGGAAAATTAGTGGAGCTCTTAAGTAAAGCTTTAGGCATTGAACAAAAGTTTATCAGTGTAAGCAATCATGGAAGCTTACAGGTTGAGAGACACATTCAGACTCTTTCAAATTTCCTCAAAGTGAACTTAAATCAGTTTGGTACGGATTGGGTACGATTTGTCCCAACATCAGCCTATGCATATAACACATTTTCCTCTCCTCAGTTAGGTAGCTATAGCCCATTTGAACTTGCATTTGGACGTAAGCCGCCAAATCTTACAAATTTATCATTCAATCCAATGGCAGGATTATCACAATCTCATGGAGAATATGCTACATTGTTAAAGAAACGATTTGATCATTTGTCAAGGGTAATGTTAGTCTTACAAAAGAAGCAACAAGATGCTCAAAATGTTAAGATAAGTGCAAAACTGGACAAAGGTGCAATTTATTCAACGGGTCAATTAGTGTATCTGTATAAGCCAACGTCTTCCTCATTGACTGCGAACTCTCGCAAAATTGCTGCAGAATGGTGTGGACCACTAGTAATCCATCAAGTTTTAGATAGGACTCATTATTTGTTGGCCACTCTCAAAGGAGAAATTCTTAGTGATGTGTTCAGTTATAACAGGCTTAAACCATGTTTTGTACGAGCATCTTCTGAAACTAAGAATATCACCAACATTCAGAAATTGCGTCAGGTCTTGAAAACGAAGGGTTCATCAAGTGAAAAGGTTGCACGAATGCGAAATGTTTTGAGTAGTAACACTTCTAATGCAGAAAATGTTAATGTCATGCAAGATGCACATATTGAGTTTCATGATGAGTTTGGTAACATTTTGCCAGGGGTAACTTCAGATCACGTCATGTGTCTTGTGACCACTAAGCCAATGAATGTTGAATCCTTTCTAGAGAATAGAGCACATAATGAAGGATTAGCACTTCCATATCCTTCCATCAAAGATAGCATATTAAGGCAAAAGAAAGTTTTTGCAAATGCTCCACAAGGAGACATGAAAGTCCAACGTGCTCGATACAAATTGGGTGAATTACAGGTTCTGGTCACCTATCAGACACCATGTTTTCCATCAGGCTTTAAGAGTCATGATTTTTGGTGGAATGTAGGAAAATATTCCAACACAGGGGAAATAATACGATGGCCCATTAGGGCCATAGTGAAAAAAAAAGTTCAAGTAAAAAAAAAAAAAAAATTCAAGTGAAAAATTGATACGTGAAAAAAAAAATTGACAAGTGAAAAAAAAAAAATCCAACCAAAGAATTAATCTGTCATGACAGATTATTTAATCTGTCGTAACAGATTATTTAATCTGTCGTAACAGATTATTTAATCTGTCGTAACAGATTATTTAATCTGTCGTAACAGATTATTTAATCTGTCGTAACAGATTATATAATCTGTCGTAACAGATTATTTAATCTGTCGTAACAGATTATATAATCTGTCGTAACAGATTATTTAATCTGTCGTAACAGATTATTTAATCTGTCGTAACAGATTATTTAATCTGTCGTAACAGATTATTTAATCTGTCGTAACAGATTATTTAATCTGTCGTAACAGATTGTTTAATCTGTCGTAACAGATTATTTAATCTGTCGTAACAGATTATTTAATCTGTCGTAACAGATTAGTCTACGCCAGGCGATGAACGACGAAAAAACACACACGAGTATTGAAGTGTAAAGAATCTATTTATCCAAACCCAAGTCTGGGCACGAGCAGGGTATGAAGAGAGAACTCCAACACAATAACGCTGAACAATACCACATCACAGTGCACGCTGCACGTGCAACATATACAGTAGCGCATAGCGCATGATATATTCCACTTACCGAACAGTCAGTCATTGAAGTAAGTACGTACGTGTGCATAGCCAGTAGGATTAGGAACGCCATCAGTGATGCATTTGTATTTCGGCGTGAGTTTTACCATGTAAGTTTAAAGTTGTATTCGTTTGAAACATGTTAAGTTAGTTATACATGTAAAGTTTTACTTTTCTGGTTAGAAAGACTAACTTTAAGCCTAGATCATCGGCTTCATGGATGTTCAGAGTTAGTCATAGGTCTACGAACAACCCTAAGTTGCCTAACGTTACAAACAGCTGTTACCGGGCCTGCCCTAACCATGAATGATACAAGCAAAAGTTAGATTTAGTTGAAATAAAGTAAACCCATGGCCTACACTTCACTATACATTACTAAGTTGAAGCAAGATTGGGAGGGAATTCATACCACTGCTTCGTGGCCTAGCATTTGACTGATCGAGTTTAACACATTATTAAACAATTGCTAGGCCTAGCCTAGTACTAGTAGCATGGTGGGCTCATAATTGACGCACTTAAGGATTGGATTGACGATGTCGGTCAACATCAAAATCACTCAACTGCATGCACTTTTCATATGTGTAGTTCCTTAGAAATGTAATGATCTCAAAATATTTATTGTTCTGTGCTTACACAACGTACAATTGAGAAGAATTTGACCACAAAATGTCTGCTGTGTCAAGTTCTTTCATACCCCTAAATTGACACATGCGTCGTAACTGTATTGTAGGCCTAAGTATACATCCATTGACTTTGCATGCCGTTTGCTATGCTCTGAACCTCTAAGCTTAGACAGGTCAGGTCCCAGAGAGTAGTGGTATCATTTTGAAGTAATGTTGGTTATTTTTAGGGAGTAAGATTTCCAAATGTCCAAAAAATGTGTAAAACTGGGGGGGGGGGGAGGGTGTTAAAAGCTTAAAAAATACCACAAGTTGGTCAGCAAATAGCTGAAATGGATTCAAACTCATGAAATATGTAATTCTGCTTGACTGCAAAAAGTTTAGGTGGCCTTCTGTATCGTTGCTAGTAATAATTGAAGGTGCGTCAATTACGAAGCCTTTACTATACTACTACTTTTTCAGAAAATAGCCTACTGAAATAAACAGTTCAAAAGCCATTAATAGTGGACTGGCCTGCACGAGGGAAGATCCCCCCCCCCCCCAACCAATCTGCCAACAGTGATATAAATAGGCATGTGCAGATGTCCTGTACATAAAGCATGATAATTACAAAGTATTCATGTAAATTGTGTTATATGAAAGACATTTGATTAATGGAGGTGCATGGCAGCATTATTGTTTGACCCGCCATTATTGGTAATAGCTTTGCAATTATGAAAAACTGATTAGTCAACATGTACGAGTGTGTTTTAGTAAGCATTCATTTAATATGAATACATTTTGATAGTGATGTTTATATTTTTGTTGCATTATTTCTTTAAAGGGTTTGCTGATGAAAATGTCAACCAGAAAGGACAAAATAATGGAGAGGCTGCGAGAAAAGTTGAGGCTAAGACAAAGGGAAAACAGAACAACTGAAGGTTCTACACACCGTTCGAGCAGAATGCAAGGAAACAAAAATGCTGCGAAAGCTGAAAGAAGGGTTGATGTTGGATGGCTGCATTTGTCCAAAGGGGACACATACAAGCAAGTACGTATACAAAACGGTGGTGGCATACGACGTTTAATTATGCCAAAAGCCATGAATGTTTCACATGTGTTAGAGGAGGCAAAGAAGTTGTTTTTCCCAGACGGGCTTTCCCCTAAAGGAACACTAGCAGATTTTAAATTTGAGATGATGGATGTTCGCAAGCTCCCCTTTGTGAACAATCCAACAATTGAAGAGATGTACGAAACCACCAAATTGAGTGTCCTAAGAATGTACATATCTACCAAAGAAATTGAAAGAGACGAGTCAACTAGTGGTGAAGCATCCTGTGAGGAAACTGACCAGGTACAAGATGTAGATGAAACTGTCCATGTGTCCGATGATTCAGGTGATGAAATTCCAGCCATTGATCTTCATGTGATGACTGATGTTGGCAGTGAGGTGACGGTTGGTACATCTCAACAAGTAATGACTGAACTAAGTGATCTGACCACTTATGAAGAGTCAGAAATTAATTTAAGTGGCCATCCCAGCAATGAATTACCTTCAGGAACACCCACAATTGTGTTTCGACCATCAGCTTTAGCTGCTAGTGATTGTCATATTGATGATAAACACACCAAAAAAACATTTGTAATCAGGAGAACACATGTTTTTGAAGACTTCATAGAGTTCTTTAAAGACCCACAAGTACCAAATTCTGCAATTGAGATAAGAATGGTACTGCCAAATGGTGAAATTGAATTGGGAGAGGGGTCCGGAGTGTATGCCGATGCCTTCACAGCTTTTTGGGAGGAGTTTGCAAAGTATTCAACAGGTGACCAGTTCAAAGTTCCTTCATTACGACATGACTTTGATGCAAATTCTTGGGAATCAGTTGGTCGCATAATTTCCAAAGGATGGAAAGATATGAGGTACTTTCCATTGTCTCTTAGTCCCCCATTCATGGAAGAAGCCATATTTGGGAAGAGTGAAGGGGACATGAAGGATGCATTTTTGCAATACATATCAGTGTCAGAGAAAATGGTCATTGTGGAAGCACTTACACACTTTCCAGAGGGTGCTAGTTATGATGAGCTGATTGATATTCTTGATGGTTACGGATGCCGGGTTCTAGTTACGAAGCGCAACTTGCCTCAAATCCTGTATGAAATAGGGCACAAAGAGATAATTCAGAAACCAATGTTCATAGCTGACAGCATGCGAGAGACTCTTGAGCCCTTGCGAGAAGAACTAACTCCATTACAACTGCGTGAACTCTACAAAAACATGATGCCAACGTCCCAGAAAGTTATTAGCAGGATAAAAGTCCCACAAGATATTTCAGAAGGCCAACATGTGGTATTTTCTTACTTAAAGAAGTACATCCGATCCCTTGAGAAAGACAAGCTTCAGAAGTTTTTGCGCTTTTGGACTGGGGCTGATGTTTTGTCATTCCCGCAGTTAAACGTTTCATTCAATCTCTTGGATGGCTTTGCACGCAGGCCAGTCGCACACACTTGCAGCCAGTGTTTGGAGCTTCCAACAACTTATGAAAGCTACATTGATATGAAAAATGAACTAAACCAGGTTCTTGACTCAGGTATCTGGGTAATGGACATAGTTTAATATAGCTGGCCTTTGTGAATAAAATAAGTTCTACTACTTTAAGTTTATGTTTGTAAGGTACTCTCAACTTGTCTTTTACATATTTTTCTTCTGCAAAGACCCATATTTCTTGTTTATGGTGGTGTTTTAAAGTAAAGGATATTTTCTTCTGTAACCTGAGAAATTGGTGTTGTTCAGCCAATTATTACATCACCATCATCTTCAGATAAGGGATAAAATGTACAGTGGTTTTGTTCATTCATTCAGAATGCTCTGTGGACCAGGAAAACTGTTTTCAAATGTAGATATGTGTTATGTGTACGTTTTAGTCTACTAGAGTCAGTTTATTTAAATCATTACAATCAGCCTGTATAACATTGATTAGGCAAAATCGGCTGGAACTTTGAAAGTTTCTGTCTTTTGGTCTCTTATTTAACAAATCATACATCATTTAGCCTTCGTGGTGAATGAAGTACTAACAAGTAAACAGATAGGACTTGACATTACAAATATTTTCTGTAGTTAGATTGAAGTGTTGGCTTAAATATTGCATGAGAGTTTAATGTTTTTTTTTGTAGTAAAAGTGCATTTTGTTAAAGTTGCAGAAGTAGTTACTCCATATGTTCATAGTTTTAGACAATTTGGCAAAAGTATAAAAGAGAGCCATTACAACATATTCAAGGAAGTGTTATACATCAATTGGATAGATTTATCAATTTTTGTCATCTTTTTGATCCTAGAAACTGTCAGTACATTAAGCAAGTCGGATTAAAAATACATTTTTGTGCAGTATGTCTAAGGAATTTTGTACAAAATTTCTATCATACTTTTTCGCATAACTGGCATGGTTTCTACAAATAGTAAATTGTTGGCTTACTGTACATTACTTTTGAGTTATATGTAAAGTTTTATGCAGCCTTTGTTTTTTAATTTTGAAGAATATTTAATCGATATATTCAACAAAAACAGAGATCCTGTATGTAATGCAAAAAGTGGTATAAATCGTTTAGAAAGAAACAGGACAGTGTCAGCGTGAATATAAAGAGAGATCAGTAGTTAAAATGCGTCCTATGCGGAATAGAGCAGGAACTATGAGGTGTGATGTACAGCTACTCCAACCTCACTGCTCATTAGAGTCTTGCATTGGTGCATCCTCAGGTAATTACTCTGGGCACGTTTTGAAGATGTGTAGTTGTTTATCATAAACATTTTCAATAATTTGGAAAGTACTTTAATTGTTTTATCTTAAACTTATTTCTTGGTTTTTATTTTGAGTTATTATTGTTCATGAATAAACAGAGCAGGAGAGCTGGTCATTCCACAGTTTTGTTGTAAACTTTGTCATATTCCTGCAGTAAAGATTGTTATGATAAACAAAAAATTTCAGAAAAAAAAACCCTATGCAGTGAATTGAAAATTCAATACAAGTAATTAACCCAAGTCAGTGAGGTTGAAAAAAATAATAGAAAAGGACGCAAAATGCTGCTTTAAGAGAGCCAAAAAAAAGTGAAATTTATTAATGATTCATGGAATAATTAAGGCAAAGGGCAAAACAAAATTAGTTATTGCCATTATTGCCAATATTCAGAGTAACCATAAAGAGTACAGTGCTGCTATATGACTTGGGTCATTTACTTAGATGTGGGGTACTTAATAAGAATTCATGACTTAGAGAGAGAAAAATACATTAAATACTTAGAGTGACAGTCCAGTGCTGTAGTTGAGATTAGTAGATCCGAGTCCAGCTGGTCCGAGCCTAAGTCCAAGCTACATATTAATAGTACATGGCAATACATTGTAACACATATATGCAATATTCTGTTTACTCCTTATACTGTACCTATTATGAGTATGGAAAGTATCCATTTTCCCATGACTCAGATTGATCATGATAGTTGTCCCCTTAATATCTTAAGCTAAATATCATTAGGTATATTAGTTTCAAAAGTGACCTTGCTATATTCAT
Organism: Apostichopus japonicus; assembly: GCF_037975245.1. Lineage (NCBI taxonomy): Eukaryota > Metazoa > Echinodermata > Holothuroidea > Aspidochirotida > Stichopodidae > Apostichopus > Apostichopus japonicus. Next base: position 13,966,416 of record NC_092568.1, read on the forward strand.
CAAAGTGGTCAGGTATATACATACTGAAGTTTCAGAAAGCAAAACTGAGTATCGATGACCATGTCTTGACTTAGCTGTAGCATAGTTGTGGTAATGTGTTCTTACTGTACATTAATGCTTAAACATCCAAGGGAATAAATCAGACATACAGGTAGCTTGTTATGCAGATTGAGCACTCTATCAAACACAGACTACATTATGCATATCTTATGTAAGGTCTTTGTCTTTGGATATTATGTTTATATGTATTAGACTGTATGGTTAAGGCTACCCCCCCCCCTCCCCTTTTCCTCTTTCCCATGCCATTCAATTACTTAATGTATTGCATCTATAAGGACACAATGACTTGGTAATGGATTCATCCTGTAAGGTGTCACATCATGGTATATTGAAGGAGCATCAAAATATATAGATGGATACTCAGATATCTGGCTATCAGTTCAGTTATTGATCCTATTTTCTTGTGTCAAATGATCAGTTTTACACTGCAGATTTGATAATACTTCAAATCTTTGTAATTATACTGTAACGTGTTGTCGTACTTGCTTAGACTGGATGCAGCCTGCTTCTGCAGAACATGGAGACACTACTGTCAGTCATAGTGTCCTTACATATTGTGTCCATATCAATATTTGTTTCTGTAGTTGGAGGACACTGTTGTCAGTCATAGTGTCCTCTTTACATTATTCTGTCTTGGTATTTAAAAATCACTTCGTCAGAACAAGTACGGTTAGTACTGTCAGCTAATGCCATTTTACTTCTATTGCCGACACGTTTGACAACCATTCACACTCTTAGCATTCCATTCCTTTAATTACTCACCTTGTCTCATGTCCTTCCTAATACATCCTTGATTTTTTTTCCATACAACATTCAGGTGTGCCTTGCTTCTTTCTCAGAGGGGTGTTAACTCTACTTTTAAAATTTGACCACAAATTATTATTTTTTTTAAGCCACTGTTGTGTTTGATCATGTGTATTTGCTGTAAAAATTTATTTTGATCTAATAGGTCTGCAGGTTATGTGCCCTATATAACCACTTGATATGTCATATGTATGAAACTACACAAAAATTGTACCCTATAATTATCATTTTCACTTAAACATAGGCTTATGACAACCTTGGAAAAGGATTGCAAAAGGGGGCTAATATGAACTTGGTCGGTGTAGTGGTGGTGAGCAAAGAGGGCAAGTGATTAATGTAATATAAATCTAATTGCTGCATAGAGAAAACTAGCTAAAGAAGACATGCATGTTAATATCAGACAATTGAAGTAAATATCAGGGGATCCCCCAGTTTGAGACAAGTTTATCCTTAGTCTTAGTCCAACTTAACTAACAACAGGCGTTTATCCAGGGTGAGCTTGGCCTGGGATGCACGCTTTATGGGTAAGAAAGGGAAAAACTAGGGGAAAACAGAAGGGGAAGGTGCATGTGGGTGGAAAGAAGTGACATTAACAGTAAATAACAGGTAGTTTTGCAGTGAGAGTAAAGCAAACAGAACATAAAAGAGTATAAAACTCCTCCACTTTACAAATCTTATTGGGGGCACTTCACTGTGCCAACGCCTCTGTCAGCAAATTAAGCCTATGTTTTGCTCTTCCAATCACCAAGACACCCAGCCTTCATCTATTAATGCCTTTTAGGAAGGCTTCGATTGGCATTAGATTGGCTGCTGATACGTCCAAAAAATTCTCTTAACCATATGTTCCATCAGGAGCCATGTGAGATAGGCTCACAGGAAGCATACAATATCCATATGCATAAAGGTGCAGGGGGAGGCAGATTTCTCCTACAGTTCAGCCAGCACCAATCTTCTAAGACGTTCATATAACATCATGGCATCAAATGCTGTAACTGGAACATTAATATTATTATCTACCATTTGAATACAACATAGTTCATATACATCTCTGTCGCATGGAAAGTTATCCCTAAAGACACATTCTTCCTCACAAACTTCTATTTCGTCCTGTTGCACTTCCATTAGGTAACTCCTAGTTTGATATAGTTCCGGTGCAGTGTACATAATTTCTGGTCGACCGAAAGGACCAATTCTGTTTTTGGATGGTGATATGCGATGGTTGTTCCATTCAAGCTGCAGATCATGTAATTCTGTCTGTAAAAAAATTTTAGTTGGAATTTTCCGAATTTTGGTTAAAAGTTAATCATGTCATAGTATATGTAACCTCCATGGTGAAAAATGCTTATTGAATTCGCACATCCACCCTTCTGCACCTAGAAATCATATGCTGCACAAAATTTTGAAGTATTTCTTTTCATGTTCTTGTTCTATCTGCTATGTCCCCCCCCCCCCCTCTCCTTTTTTTTTAGATGATAATCGTAACATTTTTGGTGTGTGTGTTGGTGACGCCCAGCTAGTAAACACCATATTTCAAGGCTGGAAGCTTGGAAAGGTCTGATATGTTGTATGTAGTTGTACTGCATTGAGTACAAGAAGCTTATTGTTTTGATGGAGGTCAAAGGTTATTTTCGTTTAACAGGCATCAATTTGTGAAAACAATGTGGACACAATATCTCAAGATGAGGAAGCTTGGAGAGATCTCATGGTTATAATAGCATATTGTATGCTGATGAATCACATTGGTTCAAGCACAAGTCTATCATTTGGTCATCATAGTCAGTAGTACAAAATTTGTCCCATCTTAATCCATTTCTGCATTCTGGTTTATCATTTTGCAAACATATCATAAAACAAGCAATTTGTTACTAATACATGGCATGGATTTATTTGACTACATACAAAATACATTACCTGGATAAGATTTAGAAAGCAAAACTGAATCAACGCTTTGTCCAGGTATGTTCCAGTGAACATGCCCTCCTCTCTGAGGTAACTAAAAGCATTCATCCAGAACTGAGTGCAATGTTTGCGAAGAAAACTCCACCAACATTCGATTCTTTGATTGTGATGGCTTGTGCCCTGCATAAAGCTACTAGGGCCAGCTAGGGCATCATTACCATTTCTCCTTAGAAACTGCTGTATACGTTTGATTATGCCATTTTCGGTGCCAAAGTCAGTGCGGAGTACGGCTGGACATCCCTCGGTCTCACGAATCGATTCCATGTAATAGCCGGCAATTAGCCGTGGGTCGCTGTAATTGTGGTATGCCTTTAACCATATCATCTGCCTAGAGAATCCATCAATGCATCCACTTATGCATATGCCGTATGGCTTCAGTTTATCATACGAGTCAATGTGCCGAAGGAAATTAGGCCCGGCAACGCGGTATTGGCGTCGTCTCAGTCTTCTTCTCCGCCGAACTTGAACGCCCTCTGGATCTAGAAATCCAAGAATCAAGCGAACAGTTTCTCTGCTTACAGTCAGTCCATGCAAGATACATTTAAGATGAATCCACCTATAACCGTGTAACTGTCCTGATGTCGTCAACAATAGCTCAATGAAGTCTATAACATCATTAATATCAGAATAATGCTTCCGTCTAAACAAACCCATATGAAAGTTAATAAGTCTCTTCAGATGCCGCTTGCTAATCAATATGTTATGACGCGATGCAAGGGAAATACAAATGTCATCATAACTGTATCCAAGGCGAAAATAGTGACGGATAATTTCCTCTCGATCTTCCATTACGCCTTGAACAAAATATCTGTAAACAAATGAAATCCATCTAAGACAATTATTGCTATGTAAACTTGCCTACTCTTCTGTGTACACGACTTAGTTATATCCCAGCAGCACAGTGGATTCGATGGTGTGGTATGTGGACCACAGAGGAGAGCATGTAATCCTGTACCCGCGGGTACGGGGTTGCATTTCTCACCCTTACATCTCCCAATTAATAAGTCACGTACTAAATTTAGTTCCCTGTACTATACGGAGTTGAACAGATTCTCCTAGAACGCATTCGTATAACATGTTCTCCCCACAAATATTTTAAGAAATTTGTGATATGTGCCACTAATACCCGAACAGGGAAGCCATGGCAACAACTACGCCCCATTGTTACACATTTTTCAGTACCGTATAAGTTCACAGTTCATATTCCATGCTTTATCTCCTGTCACCTCCCCAGGCCCAACCACCATCATCACTATTGAACACTGTAAACCAAAAATGTTAATTTAGTTTAATACTTCTAAAATTGAACGACAATTGTATGTTACTAGAAACCTATATCAAGCATGCACAACCTACCAAGAATTTACCTTGTGATTTGGTGAATGGAACATTGACAATTAATAGGAGCCAATGTAATGGTTCTTTGCCAAATGACAGTTGATTCGCCCTCTCTGATAGTAAATGATACGAACAACTTTCTAGGTAGGAAACTGGGGAAAGGAACGTGAAAACCCTTGAAGACTCATTTTTTAAGTTGGCTTTCTATTAGGGTTGTACAGCGCTATTGAATACTTCGTAGATTTTAGCGCTTTATAAGTTCATTTATTATTATTATTATTATTATTATTATTAACCCTCACCTCTTCTCGATATCTCTGTTAATTGTTAGTATGGTTGGGCTTACCTACGGTAATATGTATCTACAACTGCAGTACGGTATAGCAAAATGTGTAATTAAAAAACACTGGCTACACATGAAATGTGCTTACATGCAATGTTCTTATTATGTAGAACTCCTCCGAAATTTCCTTCAAGTTTCCTTGAAGTCCGAAATTTCCTTCCTACTGGTAAATGATTCGTTACAATGACGACCGCATAGATAATAACCTGTCATGAGAGACTATTTCATCTGTCCTAACAGAGATGGACATTGTACGGGGACTTTGATGTGCCATGTTAAAGCTGCTTTAAATAAAATTAATGACCATGAGGTCATCCGTTTGTGTACGATGAAGGGGATATAGATGAGTTTACACGGGGTATCAAAATTACATAAGTTCATTCTAGTAATCATTTTCCTTCCGTCAGTTTTGCTTTTTTCCAAATTTTCTGGACTTTGAAAATCTAAGGACATGTTTGTGAATCAATGGTGGCGCTGTCCACGCTACAGGATCCCCCCCCCCCACCTTTTTTCGGACCTGGCTATATTTCTGCGAGCGCCTCTGTTATCAAGCATGTTTTCAATGACTAAGCTATCATGTGATCGTGCACAGTTACACAAACTTGTAATGTAAAGTAGACAAGGGCGTAGGAACCGGGGGGCTGGGGGGCGCCAGCCCCCAGTGAAAAATGTGGAGGGGCGGAAGTATCATTCCCCCCCCCCCCGCTTCGCAAGTCAGAAAACCCCTTTTTCATTTCCAAATGAGAAAAAAAATCTCATTTGGAGCACCAAATTGCATCTAAGGCCTGGTGAAAATACAAAATTAAGTTTACAAAATGGATTGGGTGTTGAAGTGTGCTATATTGCACCAAATTGCATCTGAGGCTACCTGGAAATGCAAAAAATTCCAAAGGGGAGGGGGACACCCCCTCCCCTTAGACCCCTCCCCCAGGCCGGCCATCAGTCTTCAGCCCCCCCCCCCCACTCAAAAGTACCTTCCTACGCCACTGAAAAGTAGATGTAAAGAGGACATGCAGGATAATTGTTCTGATCAAACTAGCCTAAAAATAACTTTATTTCAGAGATATTCATGATTTCACCATATAGGTTCGGCAAGTCAGGGATCAAGAGCCAAGCATTGCAGATTCCACTGCTAGTTTGGACCAACTCAGGTCATGCAAACTTTCGTTAATAAACATTAAATAGGTTAGGTGGGACGGAAAACCTGAAAGAGACAAAATTCCCACCCTGTCGCTTGAAAATCCACCTTTTAGTTCGCGTCATGCCATACAGAAGTCCCAAACATCAAAGTTCCGAACTAAAAAAACGGTTACTAAGCGTTCTAACAGTGGGATAATTCAAGTTCAAATTGGATATAGGGATTTGCCTCCCACGGATATCCCCCCCCCCCCCCGGCTGCTACGTTTACCTAACCAATAGATCTGTAACTTATCATCCAAAGTTCCCTATATAGAGAACCCTCCCTATATTATTTTTAATTATTATGCTTTCATACCCTCGAAAATAGGAAAACACATCGTTAATTAGTTTAGAATTTAAAGATGGTAAATATTTCTTTTGACGTAATAAAAGAAAATTTGGCAAATGATTGTTGCTTTGAGAATCAGGAATTGTGACAATGTGTTATAATATCATAGTGGCATACATTGTTACCATTCTGATAAACTCTTAATATCCTGTCCTAGCTTTCGATACATTAGCACGCAGCTGAAGTTTGAACATGTAGCACCAAAAGTGAACTAGGAGCAAACGGGCATTATTCCATAAATGCACATCGCCGTAATAAATTTTGTTTTCCACCAAAATTTACCCCCAAAATTGCGTTCTTAAAATTTGGCGGTGCCAATAGTGCCACAAATGGATTTATACAGTTCCACGTCATTATGAAGCGGGAACTTTTTATTAACATATAAGGTTCACATAATTTTGTATTGCATTTTGGTCGGTTTTGGCGTTCCACACTCTTTGCTTGATGTGTGTAGCCAACATAAACACACTACCATAGTCGTTTCCTCATAGTTACAGGAATACAGGATAAATCGACCCAAAAATTAATTTGCTTGCAATCTGAACTAACTGACATTTCGCTCATAGAAGAAGTAATATGGCACGTCGAAGTCTCCGTACAAGGGCATTGCATCTATGTGTAATTAAATAATCTGTTACGACAGATTATATAATCTGTTACGACAGATTAAATAATCTGTTACGACAGATTATATAATCTGTTACGACAGATTATATAATCTGTTACGACAGATTAAATAATCTGTCGTAACAGATTAAATAATCTGTTACGACAGATTAAATAATCTGTTACGACAGATTATATAATCTGTTACGACAGATGATATAATCTGTTACGACAGATTATATAATCTGTTACGACAGATCAAATAATCTGTTACGACAGATTAAATAATCTGTTACGACAGATTAAATAATCTGTTACGACAGATTATATAATCTGTTACGACAGATTAAATAATCTGTTACGACAGATTAAATAATCTGTTACGACAGATTATATAATCTGTTACGACAGATTAAATAATCTGTTACGACAGATTAAATAATCTGTTACGACAGATTAAATAATCTGTTACGACAGATTATATAATCTGTTACGACAGATTATATAATCTGTTACGACAGATTAAATAATCTGTTACGACAGATTAAATAATCTGTCATGACAGATTAATTCTTTGGTTGGAATTTTTTTTTTCTTTCACTTGTCAATTTTTTTTTTTCACTTATCAATTTTTCACTTGATTTTTTTTTTTTTACTTGACAATTTTTTTTTCACTATGGCCCTAATGGGCCATCGTAAAATAATGAATTTTCTCCATGAAAAGGGATTGAACATTACAGGCAATCCAAGCAGGATGTTGCAAACATTATATGGTTAGAATGTGTAACTGCATATTGCTTTAAGTTCAGATGAACAGGTGTTTTATCCACGATTGTATGAATGGAATGCGTCATGGCATTTACCTGCATACCTATTAAGTGGAAGTCATTGTACTGTATGGTGTAACAATATAAGCTTTATTGTTAAAAACGCCACCAAGTGACCTAGTTTCATCTTTTATAACAAATGTGTAATGAGTATACCTTATTTCTCCTTATGAATTCGTTCAAACGTTTACCCGGCAATTAGAACATATCCGGAATATTAGCAACATGGGTTTTCATATATTGAGAAAATATTTTAAGGATATATTTACATTGCATCATTGATGTTATATTGAAGGCTATTTAGAGACAGCATTGGTGATGTGCAACTTTTGCTTACAGCAACAGTTATCGAAGCAAATGAAAGTATAGATCTTTTGAGGAAGTTATGTATATATTTTCTTCTCAATTATTCATGCAAAAGTAAATTTCATCATGAAGTTGAAAAGACAAGATGTTAAGTATATATTATGTAAATTTGAAGAAAGATTTGTTGATGTCATAGTCTATGGAGTCTCTTTTATGGTATCGAATATCTAGTACTTTGGTACTTTACTAGATCATTTCGGAGTGCATACCTAGGGTCACCATGCTATCGAGTCACATTTTCTTGATTTTCTTGAAGTGGATGTATATGATTCACAACGTTTCAAAGCAGTTTTGAAGCTATATGCCTTCATTAAAGAGGAGGTACTTTGTAAATGAGTTTGTAATATTTTAAGGTTCTTTTTTTAATGTACGAATTTTTTATGGAACGCAAAGGTGTTCTGTTCAGTTAAAAGATAACTAAGTCTAGTATTCTCTGATCTCTCCCCAAATCACGGCATGATTTCACTTTTGATATAAATGTATTATTGATGTATGAAATGCATAAATGTATTTTGTAAGAGATACTGCATATTTTGCTGTGTCATGTAACTTTAAGATATCTTAATGATATCTTTTTTTTTTTAGATTACATCATATGATGTCATCAATATTAAAGAGGTACACAAAAAATTTTCAAGGAGATAGTGTCAATGTATATACCATATGATCATTTTAATATTCGTAACCTAGATGTTAACCTTTGAGATACATGAAGACCATTTATTGAAGTCAATGAATATTAGTGAATGTGCTTACAGTACTCTACCTTCTTGAGATAATGCTAAGTTAAAGCAGTATGATGTTAAAATTTTGGAGTATCCAAAAATTTTAAAAGATTGAGGGGGATGTTATGAAATAGTGATACCATCTCTTTGATGTTACCGAAAAACTCCATCGAGACACCTTACAGGCCTCTTATGTATTTATCTAGGTCATGGATTCAGTTTTCCCACGAGAAGTTTTTAACTATCTTATTGAATCTTGGTACAGGGCCTTTTCCCAAAATAGATTCCATTGTCTGTGGAACATTCGAGAAGGTTCTCTCACGTGGTATGGAAGTTTCCATAGAAAGGGGATGGACTTCCAAACTCCCAACCAATCAGGGCAGATCAGTGCCAGTGCACTTATTTTTATATCATTAAGTTAATACAGGATGGTCAGGTCATTGGCTGCCTTCTGATTATGCGCAGTGAGATTTTATGGAAGTTAGGTATAAAAGAAAAAGGAGGTTGTGATGTTTCAAGATAGTAGATAGACAAACGATGTTTATGATTACGATGGATTTTATTCTGTCTTCTTTGTTGACAACCTATCTGTGTCTTTTATACGTGATGCATGAACATTATTTATTATATATCAGAGGGCAGTATTTACTTTTAGTATACTAATCAAAACATTACATCCCTCCCCTTTTAGTTAAAATGGAACAATCCTCTTAGAGTGTTAACATCGATACTTCATGTCTTGTGAAATAAGGAATGGGAAACAATAACATTTTTTTTCTCTTATGGTATAACATGAAAATAATGCAGGCGATAATAAAAGTAAAGATGATGCTCAAAATGTCTCTGACTTTACGTATTTTACAAACATACAATACTTTAATGTGGCTGTGTGTTTAGAAAGTTCACAGTTTATATTTCCGATATTAATCTCCTTGGCGGTTTCGTACTTCGCTGAGAACGTCTTAACTCGTCGTTTTCAGCACTTTCCTCCTCTGTGATCTCCTCCGGTGGTTGCTCAGGTTCGCTAGGTTCTCCTTCGAAGCGTTTGAAGAATGAAGAATTCCGTGTGATTACCGAACCATTTCCCCCCTCCGCGGTTACGCAATTTCCATTGCGTTTCGTTACTGTCATCGGGTTAGGATCATAGGGGGTAGACAACATGTTCCGCTTTTTCTGTTTCACAAGGACTGTATCACCGATAGCTATGTTGGACTCGCGTGCATGAAGAGATTTGTCGGCATTCGCTTTTATTTTCCGCTTCATCTGAGTATCGCGTTCGCGAAGACCGGCGAAGTCGCTTAGCTTGCGTTTTGCATCTGGGAGCATGATGGACATTTTTCTCCCATACAGGAGTTCGAACGGGGATACATTCGTAGTGCTGTGTGGTGTAGCTCTGTATTGGCGCAGAAACTTACAAAGTTCTTGCTTCCAGTTTTTCTTTTGCTGTACAGACGCTCGAATCGACTTTACAAGCGTGTGGATGAAACGCTCGGCTTCACCATTGGCACGGGGCCACAGCGGGGTGCACTTCCTATGAGTGAAACCAAGATAGTTTGCAAACTTGGCAAAGTCCTCTGAGTTCATAGGTGGCCCATTGTCGGTACGTACCACCTTTGGAATTCCGTGTCGCGAAAATATTTTGTCTAATTCCGGGATCACAGTTTTCGCTTGTAGTGATGGTATTATTATAGCTTCTGGATAACGGCTGTAATCATCGATAACTACCATTATGTATTCTCCTCCCGCGAATGGCCCTTTGAAATCCATGGAGACCGACTCCCATGGGGTGCTGGGGAGTTCTGTCATTCGCAAGGGCTCTGGTGGGGTTGGAGATGGGGTCACGATTTGGCACGTTAGACAGCCTTTTACTTTGTATTCAACGGATCTATCAATACCAGGGAACCAAACTTTTTCTCGTAGAAGCTGCTTTGTTTTGACAATTCCTTGGTGCGACGCGTGTGCTAAGTCAACGGCTTGTTCGCGGAGTGATTTTGGTAAGACTATCCGCGTGTCTCTCAGGACAACACCGTCAACTACAGTGAACTCATTTTTCATGTGTCTGTAATCACGAACATTTTCGTCACTCCAATCACCTGATTTGAGAGCACTGCAGAGTGCTTGGATTTCGCTGTCTTGCTTAGATTCGCTTTGAACAACCTCAAATTTCATTGCTTTCGGTACAGCGTTACTGCAAATGTAGTTCACGTAATCCTCTATCATGGCGTTGTGACTTTCAGGATGTGAGTGGTACCGCGACAGATAGTCAGCTGGATTATCTCTGCCCGGTATGTGCTTGACTTCGAAGTCATACTGCTGAAGTTTCAACAGCCACAGTTCTATTCTCGCGTTACTCTTAGCGCCATGGTTGTTGAAAATGGGAAGTAGAGGCTTGTGGTCAGTGTGTACCTCGAAATGGCTGCCATACAGGTAAACTCTGAACCGTTCTACTCCGAACTTGATCGCGAGTGCTTCTCGCTCTATCTGCGCGTAGCGAGACTCTGCTGCAGACATTGCGCGACTGGCATAAGCGACAACCTTGTTTTCTTGACACAGCATAGCTGAAACGCCACACGGGCTTGCGTCAACGATCACCACAGATGGTTTGGAGCTGTCGAAATATGTTACGGTTGTTTCATTTGTCAGAGTACGTTTCAACTGTTCAAATGCCTGATTGCATTCATCTGACCATTCGAACTTGAAATCCTTCTTGGTTAGCTCGCGTAGGGGAGCGGTGATCGACGCATAGTTGGGTATAAACCTTGATACGTATTGCGTTAACCCGAGGAACGAGCGCACTGCGCTTGCGTCTATTGGGACTTCCGTGGTTTTGATGTCGTTAATTTTTGCTGGCTCAGGGCTGATTCCTTGAGCAGAAAATATGTGTCCGAAATAAACAACCTCTGGCTGCGCGATTTTGCATTTGTCGCGATTCAGGCATGCCCCACACTCGGCCAAGCGCTGAAGTACTCTGTGCAGGTTTTCATTGTGTTCCTGCTTTGATTGTCCATACACGATGATATCGTCCGAAATGTTTATTACTCCGGGTAATCCTGTTAGCATGTGACTGACCGCTTTCTGAAATTTCTCACTCGCTGCGTTAACACCGAACATTAGGCGCTTGTACCTGTACAAACCTTGGTGTGTTGTGAATGTTGTGATGTACCTACTTTCCTCATCGAGCTCAAACTGGTGATATCCCGCGCTTAGGTCCAACGTACTGAACACGGTGGCACCGTTCAAAGCACTTATCAGTTCATCAACGGTAGGCATAGGGAATCGCTCGCGCTCAATGGCTTTGTTTGCTTCTCTCATATCCACACAAATGCGCACACCACCATTTTTCTTTGGTGGTGTCACAATTGGCGATACCCAGGGTGTTGGACCCTGCACTCGCTCAATGACATCCTCATCTAGAAGACCTTGAATTTCCTCATCGACATCCTTGCGGACGTGAAAAGGAATTGTTCGTAGCTTTTGAGTTTTTGGTTCCACGTTTGTGTCTATATGCAGCTTAATTGTCTCTGTGTTTATTTTCCCAATTCCGTTGAATAATTCCGGGTATCGAGAAAACATGTCTGATTCAATGCTGTTCGCAATGTACAGTAGTCCTAAATCTATGCTTGTTTGATAACACAGAAGATTTCCACCAAACCCATCTACGACACAGAAACGTGTTTCGACTGTCTTCCCTTTCTCTGTTGTCACTTTCGCTCGAATTTCTCCAAGAGTTGGGAGTGGTGTCTGCGAGTTATACGCAAAGAGACTAGACGCACATGGCTTGAGGCAATTGTCCGGTGCCCCGGATTCGTTTTTCAGTTTTTGAAAAGCGAGCTTATCTAGGACATTGACACTTGCTTGTGAGTCAATCCCCATGTTTATTTTAGTTCCTGCAATCTCTACTTTGCAAGACGGTAGAGATTTAAGTTTTGGGGCGTTTGTCGCAAAAACGTAATCACTTTTTTCTTCACTGATCTGCTTAACTCTGTTATCACTTGGCTTACTCCTACAGTATTTTGCATAGTGGTTTGCTTTACCACATTTGTAGCAGTCCTTGCCCTTTGCTGGACACTCACCGGTGTGGGGATAGACTCCTCCACAGTTACGGCACTTAGTGTTAGGCCTATCACCCCTAGTCTGCTGATTTCTGTTGGGCCTAGGTTTATTTGAAAACTTACTATTTGGACTGTTTTTGTTGGCCCTATAAATGGCATGTGTTGTTTCGTCGTGTTTCTCTTTTTGAAGCTGAGCTGTATCGCTCATCGCTATGTCCATCGCTAGCGCTAATTGAACAGCTTTGTCAAGCGTAAGACCGTCTTCCGATAATAATCGCTTCTGGATTTGCGGGTTAACGAGACCACATACAAGACGATCTCGTAGGCTCTCTGTTAGATTATTTCCAAATGCACACGTTGACGCTAATTTCCGAAGTTCGACAAGATATGCAGCGATTGTCTCATCGGATCGCTGATCTCTTTTATGAAAACGGAAACGCTCTGCTATTATCAGAGGCTTAGGCGCGAAGTAATCAGTTAATTTCTGTTTTAGCTGTGCGTAGGTTAGGTTTAATGGCTTGTTAGGCTCACACAAGTTCTTCAGTAACTGGTACGTTGATTGCCCAATTACAGTAACGAACGCTGATACTTGCTTGTTATCGGCTATCTCGTTTACGTTAACATAGGCCTCGAAACGTTCTAGGTACGAATGCCATTCTGATGGTTCTCCGGAAAAATCCTCGATTTTTCCGATCATTGCCATGTTGAAAAATGTATCCTAAACTCGTCGCCAGAAGATGTGATGTTTCAAGATAGTAGATAGACAAACGATGTTTATGATTACGATGGATTTTATTCTGTCTTCTTTGTTGACAACCTATCTGTGTCTTTTATACGTGATGCATGAACATTATTTATTATATATCAGAGGGCAGTATTTACTTTTAGTATACTAATCAAAACATTACAGAGGTCAGAAATTTATCACTCCGTCAGCGCTCCGTGATCAGTTCGTTGCTTCGTCACCATTTCATCACTCTTTCTAATTGTTTAATTGACGGAGTCAAGTCAAGTCAAATCATTGTAATTTAGTTTTATTTGTAAGAGAATCGACAGAGAAGAAATTATACCGAATCACTAATCAAATCCGATCTTGTCAAATTGTTTTTCTGTGAACTCATTGTTTTCGCCCGTTCGAGACATCTCCTGAAGAAGCATAAATACGGCATCAAGATATCCCAGTACCTTTCTATCGCGAGTCCCGATATAGTTTTACTATCGGAGGAGCCGGGCTCGACACAATATTACAATACTATACTTTATATAGGATAGTTGTGTCACTAGTTAGGCCTAGAACCGATGTTTCCTAACTTTGCTCATACACTTAGCTAGCCAATTTGTTGATGGGGCAGCAAAATTAACATGAATGTGCGGTCGAGTAAAGTTAAGGAAGTTACTATTTTCCTTAAAAGTTGTGGCAGCACATGCCCCAGGAACATGTCACACAGACATGTTTCATTTGGTTAGTAGATTGAAGGAGCCAATTGGAAGAGTGCACAACAAATTCAGAGGTGGCCTATTATTAATTTCCTAGCAGTTGTAGGCCTAGTGGCAAATTAGTGAAGTTACCACAAATCAGGGAAAGGGTGGGGGGGGGAGGGAGAAGGTGGCACCTCACACCAGCTTTTTGTCATTTCCGCTTGAGCTAATTTCATAACCAGATTTTCTCAATCTAGGGAATGGATTCAGAAGTGGGAAAGAGTTGGAAACGAGGCAATATCGGCCTGTTTTGTATGTATATGCGATCTTCCCGCAAGCAGGAACTCGCGAAAGAAGCCATGGAGGCTTATAGACTCGCAAGCTGACCGAAGCCAATCTCTCGGCACACATCCATTTAACGTCCATGTCGGGAAGTTGTTATTGAACAACACCCTTGCCAGACGACACACATTGCTGTCGGCGGGGAATCGAACCGGGGATCTCATGACTGGGAGACGCCGGCGTTAACCACTAGGCTATACACTCCGCCCTTTTTTTTATTTTCCTTTGCAGCATTGTCCCAACAGAGGCAAGACTTCTAAGAAGAGGCTACCCCTTCCTTACTAGTGATGTTACTTGTAAGGAGCTTCAACAGTAGATTGCCCTTCAGAGGTGCCCCTTTTCTATTTTGACATGTTAGTACAGTATGCCCCAATAATTGAGGTTGGTATGAAGTCATTGAATTGGCTCTTTATTATTTGAACTGGTTTGTATTGTTTACAGGTGTCATTGTGGCCAATGTGCTGTGATGCCTACAGCAAGGGAGTGTAGATGCTGCAGCGAAATAGATAAGGACTGTGATGGATGAAGAAGGTGCTGCATGCATCACCTTACACCCAGGTTTTGAAGCTATGTGCCTGAACCCATTGTTTCTTCAGACAGCCTACTACATGTACCGTCAACAGTATGGTGGACGTGCACAGGAAAACAGGATCCAAGAGTAAGTATAGAATACATTATTTTTGTTGTATACCTTTATTCATTGCTCTGACCTGCTGTTGAAAGATGTAACAATACAGAGGGTGTATTCATAGTTTAGTTTTGTTTCGTTGTGAAAGGAATAACATTAAGATATAGATTTGATCAAGAAAATTTGTGCACCATGTTCAAAACCTGCTTCTGATTAGGTCATTTTGACCAAAAACTGGTGTATTGCCCTTGAGGTTAACCCTTATCATGCTGACTGACATAGTAATCATTAACACTGAGCCATGGAACCAAATGCCACAAAAAAAATGTCCACCATGCTTGTGCACGATCCATTTACAAATTTTAGTCCCCGAGATGATGACAATGATCAGTTTGTATAAATGGCATAGCTAGGCTTACTTTAGGGGAGGCAGATTTAGGGGCCAAGCAAATTCTGGAAATCATATAGAAATTTATTTTAAAATTGACGTCCCCAGATGGCTACCAAGCTTTTGTGTGTCTTCATCTTTTATAGCTGGTTTTCATATGATTATTTTACAGGAAATACAGACACAGAGCATACAGACAACTTGCACGGATGAGCTAGCAATTTTTAGGGAAGGATATTGTGTTGTTCTCCCATCCTATGCAGTAAGGAGGATTAGAGAAGCTTTACCATCTGAACAGCATGAAGGATTTAAATTATCAAGACTGTGAGAATATGGACTGTTTATGCCAAGTCATAGTATCATTTCTGCAAAGTTTTATAGAAACAGGGTTCAGTCCTGTCTGTTTTGTGGCTGAATGGTGAACATTTTGGAATTCCAGCTTACATTTTTCTGGTTCATGGTATTAACTACAATCTTGGATGAAATTTTACATTTTCAAGTTTGGGAAGTACATAACAGTAATAAATAATAAAAACTCAAGTTAATTTTTTGTATGTATTCTCTCTTGTAAGCAAAGCTGTCACTTCTAGTAGCCTGCCAACAAAATCTGGATGATTGAAACCTCAAATATACTAGGTTAAAATAGAAGAATAGTTTGAATAAAGAACCCTAAACCACTATGTCAATGGGATCTGGAGAGCTTAGGCTTTCATTTTAATAAAAGTGTAATGAGAATCAATCTGAAATTGTTCATTAATCCATGGAATATCAAGGTTACTTGATCATAAATGGGATAAAAAAAAAATCACCTTTTATCCCATGCAGGGAACAAACAGCAAATTTCTGTCAATTCTTTTTGAGAAAAACAAAAAATTGGCAATATGTTTGAAACACCAAAGTTACATACAAATAGTAAGTCAGCATGAAATTTATATTTATGAAGTCTAAGCTCTCTATAGAGGAGTACTTGTCATTGGAACTTTTTTTAAATATAATGTTATCATTTAGTTAGTTACAATGGAAACCAGATGTAAGTAAAACTTTAATGTAAACTTTTAGCAACTTCCCTAAAGGCTGGTAGCGACCTGTTAATTAACACTGCTCTGCAGCTGTGCCAAAACATCATGCGAACAGACGATTCACAGAGTCGATTGCTCCCCACTACAATGAAACAAAATTAGAAATTGGGAGGCCATCAACTACAGTACTTCAGCAAAGCTTTTGAAATCTGCTGTGTTTTTTTATGGCATCCTGTTCGGATGAATATAGGAGCTTGCAAGTGGTGGGGGCTCTTTTCTGGCAGGAACAGGACACTCCTCTCCCAGAGTTCCACTTCTGCAGAAGTTGTTGCAAGCAGTCAAGAAGTTCCCATACATAATCTGTAGAATAGTAAAGATATGAAGAATAATATAATAATAGTTCATAAAAACATACCATTTAGATAGAGGCATTCCAATCACTCCATTTCGGTCAATAGGCATGGCACAGTTGTCAGTCAAGTCTTTGGATGCCCAACTAAGGCAACAGCTGAGTACACCTCAATTGGTGTGGATACATGGGTCAGGTTTAACCTGACAACTTGTGCCTGAACAATTCCAATATATTTTTTACTGATTACAACAAAAACCCTTCACCTGTTTGTGCACCTAATATTATGGATTATGTAATCTTCAGCAGGATGTGTGGTCATTGTCTCAGTAGCTTAACCACTGATTATGTAGTAAAGTAAACATGTGGACAGAGTAACATCCTGTCCCATCCCCTTGTAATCCATGGTAAAAGAGTGTATAAGATGCTACTTTCACCATTTGTATTCAGTAGCAGATATCCAGCCAAGTGAAGATATAATATACTCTGTTAAATCCAACTACTTGTTTGTGCCTTTATTTCTTGTTCACATACAGCTGTGACAACTCTACCAGATACAGTATGTATATGCTAATTTAAGTAAAGACTGATGGCCTCACCACACATTCCAGACTACCCCACAGTGTTGGTGTCAAAATTAATAATGATCCTCTTTCCAGAAAGTTATGGCACCAATTAATTTTCCAGACTAGTCTACTATCAATCTTGAAAATTACCTTGAAGCGTCATCTTTGTCATGTTCAGATGAGTTAACTGATGGATTGTAGTCCGGACTACCTGGCGGTTTTTCGGTGTATCCCGATGTGGATGCCACAGCAGCAGACGGACCATCATCGCCACTGTGAGATGGCCCTGGTTGCTTTGATGGTGTTCTTGTCTCTGTTGGTCCAGTCAGCAACTTCAATGGTGGTAGGGGGACCAGTGAACACTGGACTTCTACATACATGTGTTACATTCACTGAAAATTAGAATAAACGCTTATTATACCACACACATACAGTAGGCTGCTCTTGGACAGGGGTCAGCTGCCTAGATGGTTCACTTATCTTTTCTGAAGGAGAGCATATCCTCCTGCTTTATGTGGCTGCAAAAATATGGGCCACTCACACCATGAGCATTGCAGATGACTTCAGCTTGGTTTCATATAGTATAACTACAATGTAATCTCCCTTCTCTCAGTAACTATAGATGTAGCCTTTATATTTTCCTGTGAAGCCATCAGGTATAGCCTCCTCATCCACTCTTGTCAGGCAGGCGGATATGATGGATAAAATACAATGTATATTATCCCCTAGTCAGCCTGCCCAATGTGCAGTTTTAATTGCTATTTTGCTTTCAACGAGTACTGTTTCTAAAATTTTGGCCCCTGTACTCACTTCTGCTATAGAATACTCTATAGATGTATGAAAGTATTCCATTCTTCCTTGTATTACCCTAGCTTACACTTCTGTACCACATTTTCTCCCCCCCCCCTCCCCATTCATCACTCTATTAAAACCTATTTATGGGGACCTTTCGGCAGTAATACTGCTGCCTCCTTTTTGTCTGGTAGCTTGCCCCCCATTTACATGCCTCGATGTTTTACTGGTGGAGATTCCTTTTATCCCGTTCAAAACTGACTACTTAAATCTTTAATGCCTGTCACCACCCTCCCCTCCCCCATTTCCCAACTGTTTTTCGGTAATATCAAGCACATGTCTATAAGATCATGCTACCTTTAGATGGAGATGTACATTCTGCAGAATCCTGCCTTTATTTTCACTGCAGTTGGTTGCTGAACAGCTTCTAGATTAATCTAAGTATTGAAAATTGGGAAAGAAAATAAGAAGGAAGTTATGAAAGTTCATTTAAGAAAGCAGTTTGATATGTTTGAAAGTACCTGTCACAAGCGTTTTCTCTTGTAACAAAAATTGCAGCCCTACCAACAAAAATGGCAAAATATAAGGATGTCATTTACTGTGAAACATATGAGCTATGACTCTGAGTATATAGATAGGTGGGAGCACATTATAATATTGGGCAAAATGACATGTAAACATCTTATGCTTGTTATTCTGGATTTTTCATGATGTACCACAGATAAAAGTTAATATAGCCCTAGCCTACACCTAACTTTATCGTCGCCGTACCTAATTTAGGGCCTAACTAACTGAACGAAATTATAAGAATTAGCCTACTGTAAGTTAGTAATAATACCAAGTTAGTCCTTGTTGTAGTAGGCCTAGGCCAGAAAATACACTTACTCTTTTCCGATCCAGCTTCGCAACTACTGGTCTACTTGTTTCTATATCTCCTGGAGATTTGAAGATACTTTCTCCAAATAGAGAAGGAACGGCATTGTCTTGTAGACGGCGATTCGCTCGAAGGTCCAAGCCAATCTGTACTTAGGCAGCTACAGTAGGCTGGCTGAGTGCACTGGTACTAAGCTATCGCTGTATACAGTGTTTGACGAACACGAAACTTTCTTGTACTGTTGTGCACCCATTCTCATCGGATATTTTGTTTACTGTCCGTGACGTATTGTTTACGGCTTTGATCTCGGTTAGCATATTAGGCATATCTAGCTTTGGTAACATTGGCGGTTCCCCCGTGACGTCATTATCTTACGGAATTAGCTTGGTTATTAACTTAATTAAAACAGCAAAGAAACAATTGTGGAACTCCAAATTTGGAATATAGGGTTTTGATATGTAGCTTTTCAATTTGTATAAGTTTGAAGGAAATCTGTTACGTGTCACTTGACCTTTAATAGTTTGATATCATGTCTCTCTCGTACCCGTCTGGGTACCTCTAAGTCGTCTTGGCTGGTATTCCCCTTGATGTTACAATTGAAGAGTCATCATCATCGTCATCATCATTATCATAATAATAATAATAATAATAATAAACAATTTTTATATAGCGCCAAACAAACTATGAAATAATTCTCGTAGCGCTTAACATAATAACAATTATAACATTTATGCTTTGGTGAAAAGAAACCTTTTGATAGCTGATTTGAGCCGCCACAGTACATGTATATTGCACATTTTTACATATCCTGGAAGTGAGTTCCACGCATGGGCGGCGATCATGGGGGGGACGGGGGGACATGTCCCCCCCCCAATATTTTTGTTGGGGGGATATAGTATCTAATATCCCCCCCAATATTTGGTGGCATAGTTTTTTTTTAAGCATATGTTTTGTATTTTTTTATGATATCGCTAGTAATTTCAAAATAGAAAATGCTTAGATGCAACTTAAGAGGCCTGGGAAGTGCCATTTCCAGCAATCTGGGAGGCATTTTCGGCCAAAATTTTCTTTTGCGCTTCGCGCCAACTTATGGTGGCGCTACGCTTAGATAGTCTGGGTACAAGCTTTGCCCCTCCCTTGGCAAATTCCTCACAAGGCGCCTGTTTAACCGTGTCACAATTTGTTACTATATATGACCGAAAGTAGTTTTTACTTTTTTTCGAAATGAATAGCTAGACGGACCGCATCCGTAATGAAATTTGGTTGGAATCTTGTGTATGAGTGTAAGTACGTACAATCACACATATGATCCACATCGATATGGGTTCACTGGGTTTCCATTTGGCCTGTTTCCTACAAGATTTCTAACCGCAGGTGCTTAGCCAAGGGAGGGGGGGGGTGAAGGGTGGAGACCGCCCTCCCCCTCGAGCATATTTTTTTGGTATTTTCTATGATATCGAAGTTTTATAGTAGCCGTTATAAGAGGTTTCAATATTTTTACACCAATAATTTAACTGTGTCTGAATTTTCGAAAATTCTTTGAACAACATTCTTCATCATACTTCCCTCTACTCGTGCAATTTTGACCGGTCTGTTAGGGGTTGAGGGGGGTTTTCTATATTGGTTGTCCATAGATTAAATTTTGTGCAACATTATGGGTATGTTTTGAAGTGAATTTATTATTCTGAACAAATAATGGGCTTAAAACCTTGAAAAGTGGGGCTGACGGGTATTAAGGGGCGTTACGTAGAATTACCTACAACGCAATGATCCACAGGAGATGCAATGAAGTCGAACATGATGTGTGACTGGTGACAATCTTGAAAAAAGGTATGATGAATGAAGAAAAAAATCAATTAGGTAAAACTTGGTTCTCAGGCAAAAGTGTACATCTGGTTGGTCATTTTCAAGCCCGAGAAGTGCCATTTCCAGTGATCTGGGGGGCTATCAAAACCAAAAATTTTCTTGTACGCTGCGCGCCAACCAATGGTGGCGCTCCGCTTTGATAGTAATTCGCCTGCATCCAAGCAAATGTCCCCCCCAATATTTGAAACAGATCGCCGCCCCTGGTTCCACGGGCACGGTGCACTGGATGCGAACGTTCTCAAGCCGTAAGTCTGTGTTTTTACTCTAGGGATGAGTAACATCAGCGATGAATAAGAGCGAAGTGAGCGTGTGGGATGATGGTCGGAGCTGAAACAAGTTGGTGAGGTAGCTTGGTCCTACATTGTGCATACATTTGAACACCATCAGAAGTAGTTTGTAGTTGATTCGTTCACGTATCGGGAGCCAGTGGAGTTCGATCATGGTATGGGTAATGTGATCATACTTCCGAGTTCTAGTAACGAGACGTGCGGCGGTGTTTAGTACGCTTTGTAGCCTGTCAATTTTACAGCCTATTTTTAACCTCAATTGATCAAACCTACAACCCGACAGTATCCTGTCCTATTTTAAAATTCGTCTCTTCATTCTCTACATATCGTGTGGTTCAATGCAGTTTTTCCTACATGTTGACAAGCAGAAAATGGCAAAAATACATTTTTTAAATTTCTTGGCTTCTGATCTTTGACCTAGATGTCATCAATCAGGCAGAAATGAGTTCAAATAGTCAAGGCACCTATCCACCAAATTTTAACTTGATCGCACTTATGGTCTAGGTCTCTAGGAGGACATCGCGACACTTTTCTTTTGCTCACTCATAGACACACTCACGCCCACACGGCTTCCTCATAGTTCTGATGTGGGGGTGAAGTAGAATCTCTCATCTCCCTTTACATTACATGAAGATAATTAACCGAGACATAATAATGGTTGGCCTATGTGAAGGCAAAAATTACACGATATATTATCTAGGATGGCGATGAGATACGATAAAACACACATGGAGTGCTATACTTTATAAAACACATTTGAAGATAATTAGAGCATTGTGATTTTCGACAACATTTGTTTCAATATCCGATCAAGTAATAAAGATCATTGAAAATCGAACCCATTCGACACTGAATCAGTGGCGTAGCCAGAGGCGGCAATTCCCCCCTCCAAAAAATTGCTTTGTGCTAGTCTTGCCCCCCCCCCCCCTCCCCCAAATGAAATCCAGTGATGTATTCAAATACTTTTTTACATTTATTCGAGTTCTAATCACAAGTATTCATACCTCAGGGCTCTTGTTCATACTTCATATAAGGTCAGAACTTGGTAATCAGACCGAGATATTACACATTTTGGGCCTTCATCATACCCACATACTGAGACTGTTGACCAATATCGTCCTACAGAATAAGCGCCAATAATTTGGCCGGTTGTATAACCATTACAACCTTGCGCTAGCAACCCATGTGCATTTTCAGCGACCCATGATGCCACTCGTTGAGAATTTTCACTGCAGGTATAGGCCCTATAGGCCTAGTGAATTTTTGTCTAAATTTGAAATTATACTACAGGGCACTGCACAAGATAAAAAAGGTGTGGTTTCAAAGCTTCACTACCTCTGACGAGAAGATATATGGCGCTGAACCAGCATATGAGACCTGACGTAGGTAGCGTTTTGAATTTAGATAGCCTAGAACAGTCTCCAGCTCTTATAATCAATGGCCATAACTTTTGTCATGTCTGCATAAGTGCTTGCACTTTTAGAAGAATGCGCTGTGAAGATTGAGGTATCTATAACCGCTGCGGCTAACATGGCAAACAGGCAGCTCACCCCTCTTTAAATGGTTTCTAAATGGGATATGAATACCTTGCTTCACTTTAGGACGATTGTCTAATTTTTTTCGTACTAGGTAATCACTAAAATTTGTTGCAGAGCTAGTCACCTTATTTTACAAAAATGGGAGAGTGAATACTTGGCCTGGCTTGGAAGTTTTTATGGTTCCAGTAAGGGTCATCTCTAGTTTTTGTATGCCCCTGTTTACTAGTGTAAACTCCCATTTTGGCAATTTCTGAACCTCTATATCCAGTAGTCAAGGCTACCAGACAGCTTGCAAAGAGATATATACAGTATATATTTGGAAAGGACCATGTACCTTCTGAATTTGTTTTCTAATATCCAGTCTGACGCATCATCCCAACGGCGAGACAGGTCATCTGCCTCTACATTAAAATTGCCTGGGATGTGCTCTCCTGTGGATGGTAGCTGATGCTTTTGACAAAAGACCCATATTTGCTGTGCAACACTGGCTGAAGGCTCCTACTTTTTGTCCCCCGTTCGTTAAATGTTAATCATAACTGAGAGTGGATGTATTGTCCGTGTTTATTAGAACGTATAGGTTGATACTTGCTTCTGCGAAACACTGGAGCCCTAGAAACACTGCTTGTAGCTCTAGTACATTTATGTGCCAAGTTTTGCTGCATACCTCAAAGGACTCCCAAACCTGACTTTGACGAATCTGTTTGAATCACCATATCTGGTGTTACACTTTGGATTGGGGCACCATTTTAGGCATGGCTTTCATATATCCACCATTTCAACTCTTGATGAGCCTCTGTTGTAAGGTAAGCTAAAGACTTTAAACCATAGAGCAGAATATAAGTTCAAATATTCTGCCCTTTGCTTTAAACCTAGAGGCTGTAGGCCGACTTCCATGTCTTGTTTTTCGCTTGCTTTGCTCAAATTTTAGACGTTTTGATGGTGAAGATGATAGAAGACGAGACACTACGATGAAGACAAAGAATGTTTGACGGTTACCACGAACATCATGACAAACAGCGAATCGAACACAGATACGTCTTGGTTCGGATGCCTTTTGTCAGGCATAAGTGTACCTGTATAAATAAGATGACATAGGCAAAACTTATTTTGGTGATTTTGAAAACGAACTGTGGGAAAATTGAGGTGTCTTTATTTTAATGTCCTTGTCAGAGTTTGATGTAACCATGTTAAACACATTATATACTGTATATGGTGGTTGCGATAACAATCCGCAGGACACTGTGGTTGAGATACAGGATGTTTCACTGAAATAATAGCACATCGCAATATCACCAGGCTCAAAAAGTTATTGATGTTTTTGTCTCTGACCAGCTCATTCAGTAGTCTTGCTACATTACCAGTTTGTTTTTATCTAGCAATAACAGCTTCTTTTCTCATTAATGAACAAAAGGGCACAAAAATCAACACAGGTTAAACACAAACTCCCTCTTTTACCGCCATCTTTATTTCACAAGGAAGCATTATTATTTCAAAAGCATTGTATAAAATAACCATGAGAATAATCGTTCCAAGTAAGCTACTGCAATAAACTTTCATTAAAACAAATTAATCAGTAGATTCTCAGGCACGAAAGTCAATTCAGTAGCATATTAGTTACAGGAACCATAACTCCACATAAGTTAGCATTAACAGTAACGGACTCACTGGGCCAATAATCAGAATCTTACTTTTCAAATTATTCTTAGATGTTGAGGACCAAAATATTACTTTCACAAAACAAACTTCTGGCATGGACTAAACACTACAGATATCTAAACAATCTTAATTCCATTTAAATGTACACTTTTCCAATGCTTTTAAAGAATGATACAACTGCATCAAGCATTGAGACAAGGTACCTAACAATGACTACTATTCAAATGTAGTTCTGACAACATAAACTTGGAAACAAAAAGTACTTTCTAAATAAATTGGAAGCCATGTTTTAAGCTAGTAAATATTTCTGACAAAAGAAGCCCTTCAAGAAGAAACCTTAATCAAATCAAACCTTACTGTACATTACTGTGTACATTCATGAACGAAGAAAGCAGGGCCAAAGATTCATGCTGCTATCCATTTCCACTGACCTTGTCCTAAACAGTCTATGTTATTTAACTAAAAGAGTGACAAGAGTTTGCTTGCAGGTTAAAAACAATCATTAATGTGGGCTTTGCACTTTGTTGTTAAGAATTGGCATCCTGTATAATGCATCTTTAACATGAGCTGTCTTGCATACTTGATAACATATCATTGAAAACAAATTTCTTCTCCCTTTTTGGCTTTCCTGACTTGTTTAAATCATTATGCTTGAACAGTTTGATGGTTGACAGGGTATGGCTGAAAAGACAATAGCACACAAGGTTTACTGGTTTTTCCACATATGAATAAATATAAAACCATTGCTATTCTGGAGCCAGTTAACAAAACTAGCAACATATGTCAAATGTTTCAGGAATGAGCTCATTTGTGAACAAATGTTTGCATAAAGAGCAAATTTTGTGTGCAGATCTTTTTCATACCTTTACAGCACTGGAAAGAGGTACACTTTTGTAGGTTTTTAGAGTATTTTGTGGTTGTGAATATGTCCCATAATAACCATTATACTGTCTACTAACACAAAAAAGTGTACAGATATTTTCAAAACCATTTGTTTGTGTAAGTCCTGTGATATGTTCCCTACAGTCAAGCACAATTTTCCCAATGGTAACATCAAAATAAAAAAAAAATAAAAAAAAAAGAGACAACTAAAGAAACTTAGAAGATGGTAAAGGAAAATTGACCAATTCAATTCAAATCTCTGTAACTGCAAAGTTACACAATGCTTGTTTGTGGACAAATTTCTCGTCAATGAATATCTCTGCGAGTAAACTGTAAAGGAACTGTTGAACTGCAACAATTTGTACAGCTAAAAGACAGCATTTGAACAAGCGTGAAGTTACTGGCAAAGACATCAGGTGTTGACACACTACACTGTCTTGCAGTCAGAATATGTTTCTGGAAGGTAAAGAAAAATCACTATGTAATAGTTCTGCTGAAAAGTGGCAATGGGCTTAAGCATCTTAATCAGGTCAATTGTGAAACAAATGTGTACACAATTCGCAATTTGTAGTAAAGGGGCAACTATTACTAGCATGCAAAATGCATTGAGGTTTCGATGACTTCATGCACTGGACTACTGCTTGCTAACCAAAAATAGCTGTTACAATATGGCCTGAACTACTATTTTGATGTACTGTACCATTACAATATGACATGATAAACACAGGTCAGTCTACTTTAGGTGGCAATACACACCTCCATCAAAAACAAAAGTGGTCTAGTACTCAATGTGATGCATCCACACACTAAGTATGAGAAGTATCCACAATTCCCATAGTTAGATATCATGTAAAAGGGTTTTCAGAGTTTGACCTCTGGTAACCTCAAATGAGATTAGACCTCACAAGCAACAGGATTCTGGTACTCAATATGGTAAATCCCATATACCATGTATGAAAAGTATCCATGATTTCTACCATGAAAAATCATGTTTTAAAGCAAAATTCACTCGCCACTATTGCTGTTCAAGTCTCCACAGTACACTAGTACAGATCTTCAACATCAATACTTTCTGTGAACAAAGGTTATTGGCAATTAGGCAGATACATGGCGCTACGTAATTGCACATTAGAAAGGCTACGTAATTGCACATTGGAAAATTGTGTGTCTGTGCAGTATGAAATTTAAACTTTTTCCCACGAAAGGTAAGTGATGAACAAAGTAAACATGTCTCAGTATCATAAATAAGCAGCTAGGCCTATTGTAGTGTCTCAAATCATTGAAAATGAAACATCTGCAAAAATACTTCGAAGATAGCTTGGCTTCTGTTACATTGAGGCTCCTCTAGTATACACTAGGCATATACCATACAGTCACTAGGCGTGGGTGAGTCCTAAGCCTATATACAGTACCTCACTGCTACTTTGAACCTCTACTCGATTAGCGCCACTTTGTACATTTCTCCACTTATCTATCTTGTCTTTTAGCTGCAGATTGGTGTGCAACAAATATCGCTATTACTCCATTACACTGCCACAATCAAAGCATAAAAAACTAAGATTGAAAGAGCAGCTATGTTCCATTAACAACTGGTGTTGGGTGAAAATCTTTGAAAATATTCATAATAGCAAGAACAGCAAACTTGTCTGAAAATTCCTTAAATTGTTGTATGTTTGGCAAATTATGACTGATGGCAAGTAGGCAATGCATTAAGAAGTAATTTAGGAGATGTATGGCCACCTTTTCACAATTTTACCCCTGGTGACCCCAAATGAACTTTGACCTCCACAAAAACAATAGACTTCTTTTACCCAACTCCTAACACACGAAATATGAGATTGGTCCAAGCTTCCTGTCTTGAGATGATATCTTTTTAACAAGCAAGGCGTCACACACACATTCACCCACATGCCTGCATGACTACATAGGTTATGATTATCATCAAAATGAAAAAGTACTATAAAGAAGAGCTCCTATGGTGCAAAGTCACCAATTAAAATCAGTGAAATTGTACTCTCAAATGAAGGACAAATAATTATAACTAACCTTAAAGATGAACGATAGTGATTTCCAACATTGACGAAAAAATACAATTTTATTCAAGAGTATACTAGTTGGTTTCCGTTTTACACATGTGAAAATTCAAGTTAATCCGATGTTGGGAAAGGCTGAAAAAAATTCCTAAACTTGTTGACTTTTTAAACAAAACTTGGGCTTTTCTTGAAAAGCGATATGATGATCACATGATCTACAGTGACCTGTGACGTCATTATGATGATAACAAAGTGAGCTCGGCATAGTGTTACTTCAGCAGTGTGCACTTAGTGTGTAAGTTTAGTTGCAACCTACTCTATATTGGACTCGACAAACAACGTAAACCACTAGCAAAATGCCAAAAAATTGCATTGTAGGGGGTGCAACAGAACGAATGTGGACTCTACAATAAGTTTTTTTCAATTTTCCAAGCGTATGTATGCTCGAGCGAAACAAAACATCTTGTAAGTATTACTTACGGTAGCGCACACTGTCACTAATGTTTGCACAGTGTGAAAGTACCGTTTGCGGACCTACGTGAAGTTGGGCTAGAATATGATTCCTCCTGAAGCCCAAACCACGAGGACTGCATGTGAATAAACGCAATAGGTATTGCATGTAGTGAGAAAATTGTTAGAGCTAGACTAACCACTCGATTGAGTTCAAATGCGGTTGTATTTCAAGCTCAATGGAACCTTTCTGTTAAATTTAATAACGTACGGAACAAGTAATGTTTATGTTTTACAGTAGGCCTAGTGCAAGCAAGCGATTCTACTTTGTTTAGAACTTTGGATTTTCTTTCGGATGTTATACTAATCTACGTTTGAGACTATCATCCCTATTATTATTGTGCAAGTTAGACAGGTAAGTGAACAGTGAGCACATTCATACAGCACAATGTATAAAACCCGCCAACAACGTGATCTTGTGATTTACGTTACTTTAGGTCAGCTTGCGAGTAGGGTTGGGCGATATTTGCTTTTTAACGTCACGATAAATAGTTCAAAAATTATCGCGATATTTCGATAATTACGATAATTTTTCCTTGTTGTTTTTAGTGTGTTCGCAAACTTTATTTTTTTTTCAAATTAAAATTTGAAAGGTGTACCAACTTACTGTTCGTACACAATTGGTAATTTCTCTACTGATTTTCGAGGTGTTTTTCTCTATACAGTTAATGTTGTAAAGGACGGGTTTTTTACGAAGTTCAAAAGTCAGTGAATGAAGTTGATAAACTTTATTTTTTTTTCAACTTTCTTAACCATGGAATGCTAGAATAACATTTACACATAAAACGGAGAAAGGATAATTGCATTTTTATCCACAGTTATTTCAAATTTCTTTCACAAGAAATTATCGTCATTTGTTCAATCCTCAAAAAATATCGTCTTGAAAAAAATTTATCGCGATAATAATAATTTTCGATATATCGCCCAACCCTACTTGCGAGTTACCTCTTCAGATATTGCAAAATCATTGCGAAATCGTCGCAAATTTCGTACAAATATATTGTAAACACGTGGTGAAGTAATCAAGAAACACCATGATATTCATTATCTATTTATGTCTTGAACATTACGCCGGAAAATTAAACTAAAATAACAGTTATGCTGACACGAAATGCACGCACAGCTCTGTACTGAACAGTGCACAACACAAAAGATCATCACAAAGACGTCATTCACTGACTTGAGGGCTGTTCAACGTCATTGCGGTGTTTGCAAATTCATAAATTCGTATCAATTACGGAGACGAAAAAACGATGTTTTAATTCCCATTTTGATAACTTTCCGGTGTGCTATTTGAAAAATTAAAAAAATATGTTGCTTGGTAACATATAAACTACATTATATATGAAAAGGAGATTTTTTTTCCTGTCACTATCGTTCTACTTTAACCATCACTTTCCTAAACAGTTTCAGTAAAACTTGGATTATCCAAAAGTCTTTTATCAGGATCCCTATCCATACAATCATATTTGTGTAATACTATTCATGTCTCAATAACACAAGTGAAGATAACCATACTAACACACATTTTATATTGTCCATTTCAATAGTTAACTACACATACTGTAATTGGAAAGGAAACTCAATTTTCAAAATTTCTTTCATGTCTTCTGGACAACCTCCACTTGTCCATGAAATCCAGTATTTTACTGCATGTGAAAAATTGCCATGAAACTGTGGTAACTAACCTATGATAAATGTAGTAGTTTAAGCACCCTAAAATCTGACACATTAAAACCCAGAAATAGTCATGTATAAATGGCAGAGAAAGACCAGTGCTCAAGTATAATTATTCAAAGCAACTTTTTTTTACTTTTCTTTCTGTACAAAAAAACAAACATGTTGAACATTAACTCAATGACTACTACTTTTTCTTTAGTTTTTTTACCTTAAATACCTATCAAATAACAAACTACTAAAGAATCATGAGGATCAAGATTAAACAAATTTACCCATTTCCTAAATGTGCAATGACAACAGTTTCATTTATTTTAATCCTAGCCAAGATGACCCCTACATGACCTATCCCCCTAAAATATGAAAACATCACATGAACCACTCAACAGCAACTTCAGAGCACTACTTAAAACACCCTTCCCATTCACGTGTAAGGTGAAGCATAACATGTATTTTCAAAGGATGGCAAAAACTGCCCACTAAAAATTCCCTAGAATTTCTGAACTGAGTTATAGTTGTGTTGGAGACAGGAAAGGAGCATGGAAATAAATATTGTCTCCCACCAGGACATCTTTGGTGCAGGGCTGGAAATGCTTTGTCACTCATCCTATATCATTTTCCTTCAAATATCTGATACATTATTTGGTTTTGGTGCAAGTCGTTTTCCTTGTACCAGTTTGATGCTCAGAGTAATATAGTATCCCTAGTCTTGTTAAGACCCTAGTATGTACAGCCTACTGTAGTGTACATTTCTGTTTCACGAAGCTATTTTCCCGTATCTACTTTTCCCGCTGTACTGCTAAGAGAACGCCAGCAGCAACGCTTTAGATTGATACTAGGGTCTTGCACATTTCCCCCAAGCTATCTTATGTTTTCCTTTGATTTTTGGCAGATTTGCGGAAAAAGCGAAGAAGCCAATCCACTTCCCCAAAAATGTTAATTCAAGCCCTGCCTCTCGCAGTGAACAATCAGTTGGCCTTAGATTGGTTTGTACACTGCAAGACCGTCGCTCATTGCTGTGGAAGAAACATGAACTCACATGACATGCGATTTTGTAATAATAATATGAATAAAGAATATGTAGTTTCACGCCCATCCAAGACGATTGTATCGGATAGATCCTCGGGCATGTAAATACAATGGGCAAGCACATTCGTGGTAGGCAGAAATGGACTCTGATGCATGTACAATTTGCACGCAAGAAAAAGAGTATTACAAACGACGTGGCCAAGACCAAGACTATAATATCCCCAAACACTACACAGCTAGCTCGAAATACTGCCACTTGTTTTCAATATGGAGTACATAAAGTGAAATAATTGTATGAATAAACACATAATACAAATATCAATATGTAAGCCATGTACCATCAGGTTGTTTTAATTCACATTAATTTGAAATCTACCTTTCTAAAACCCAGAATCAGGTCACCATAGGGCCTTATCTAATATGTCCACATGACGTGATATACAGTACTACAAACTAGTGACTATGCAAATATTTCTTTGATGCTGATGATATGACTGACCTGAATCCTTCAATAGAGTGACATTCACCAGTCCTCAAAATTTTGGCTATTTACTGGCTAAATGCCGGTGGAATTTTGCTACTTGCCAGTATAAAAATGATAGTCATTTTTCTGCCAGTTGACAGTAAGAACATTGAAAAACATGGTAAGTCTGTTGACCATTGTCGCTCAAAGAATTAGAATTTCTGTATTAATGTTGATTATCAGCAAATATTATTGGGCTGATCTCAAAAGACTGTACAGTTACTGATATGTGCTGTAATTCAGGAAAATGGACATTTTAAGCCCTTACAGTTTTTGGCAACTGACAAAAACTGAAGTTCTAGGCCTGTTCATGTTGATTAGGGAGTTGGACTGTACAGTTTGGTATTGGCTTGGTGTGTTCTATAACACTTAAAGGTTACTAGAGACAGTGTGCCCTTTTAACAAGAATCAAACAAAACTTATTTGTGGTTTTACAATTCTTTAGAAAGCAGAAGCAAGGTTAAAACTAGGACATGAAACAAGGATAACATAACACTTTGTCAGTATTCAACTTACTCATCTTAGCCAGAGCTTGAGTCTCAGAGCATCAACACCATTCAGATAGTATCTGAACAATCGTTTATCACGCGAGAATCCAAGGTTTTCGTACAAACGAAGGGCTGGCTTATTGGTAATTTCTGTTTCCAAAACAACCTGTTTAAAAGAGAGGAATATCATGGTGATCCCCTAAGCAAGCATGAATGTATAAATATTTGACAAACAGTCAACATGTATGATGTGTGACTTGGCTATGTGGGTCCAAACAGGTTGACCATGCCACAAAGATGTTTATATTTTTCTTTTTCTATGGGGGGGGGGGGAGAGGGATGAGGTATGTGCAGATCTGAAAAAGGATCAAGTATTGGACCAGGTCACACAGATTGAACAATAAATATTACATATATTATATATTTATAATAAATATTTAATTCTCTCACACTCTCTAAGCCTTCTAAAATGACAACAAAACTTCAGCAATATTGAAACTGAAACCATGAGCAACATGCTTAATTGGATATTGGCAGAACCAAAAATGTTTCTGATACATGACAAACCTAGCTAAACGGTTTATAGACCTGTCATATTTGGTTGGCTAATTAACTACCTTTATAAACAAGGAAAAAAAGCCTGAAAGCTTTGTGGTTCCTGTACTACCTGACTAATGTAGGGTAAGTGAGTTAAATTTATCCAAGAATTAAGATCAGAGATGTCCAGCTCTTATCTGTACCACACACTCCTGGGCTTCAACCAATTAATTCACTGGTAAGGATATAATATTTATTCCAAAATGTTATGCCAGAAAGAACAGTCTTCCTATGTGGAATATAGACACATAGATGTTCTATGTATGAGCAAATGATTATTTTCTTTTACCAAGTTTGAGCTAGCAAATCAGCTCTGCCACCAACCATCCCTTTATTAATTGTTATTAATGAATGAGATTTACATGACATTGTTTTTTCTCTGTGAAATATTTCAGAAACTTACTACCAAAGCCAAATTCATCTAGTATATATCACAAAGAATAATGCCATGTTTGAGACCATTTGCAGACTTGTCAACTCTCCCGGTTTTACCGGGTGACTCCCGGTTTTTACCCGAATCTCCCGGCCTCCCGGTTTCATATTCTATTCTCCCGTTTTTTTCATGTTTCATCACTTGCGAAATTTCTGAAAATAGCCAACAGTTAGTCCTATGCCTATCGCGTAATAAGTGTAATCTAAAACTAGATTGATTGTTTACAAACAAATTACGACTGACACAGTGCTGTTCGGGACTCTCAACCAATAGCAGGCTGCTTTGTCAGTTCTCAGACTTCGCCCAATGTCGTTATTGTATGTTAGCCTTGGTCGAGTCCTGAATACAGTATAGTAGTATGGCGTGCACTGTGCATATGCCATGGTGCACAAGTGTGCTTTTTACGTGACCCGCCATGCAGGATCCAAAAAGGTCACGGCCAAACGGCACTACCGAATCATCCCATTCTGATAAACGAAACTCAGGTCAAACGAGCCCAAAAAATAAATGGTGCAAAAATGGTGCACAAGTGTAATAAACACAAGTTGTCACTTGTTTGTATATGTGGCGTACCGAATGTGTGCAGTTCGCATGTAGGCTACTTGTATACGACAAAAAACAGTTAAGTTCTATGCCGGCACACACTTTACCTGCGTCCTCTTCGATGCTAGGTGAATATCACGTCTTAAACTACGATTTAAGAAACGGCTGTTTCAAACATCTCACTAATTCTTTCGGCGACTTTCATCCCTATTCATTGAGCACAATAGCATAAACTGCGTATAAACTCGTACAGGGATTATACGAGGTGTCTACGCGGCAATTTGTTTGTCAACGATTTTATACGCGATTGTACTTGTTTATACGTCTTTATACGATCCTGTGCGCGTACACATGTCCAGTTATACATGAGCGGTACTGCAGACTATTTATTTAAGAGTATTTATATAATTTCAGTTGAAAATTTCCAACCTCCCTATTTTCCCCTTATTCTCCGGTTTTTTGGCCCTGAAAAATGTTATTCTCCCTATTTTGGGGTCAAACAGGTTGACAGGTCTGCATTTGAGATAACCTGTTGATCCTAATTGGAAGCTCAGAGTTATAAACTGATAAACAGCTGCTTGTGTGTGTTTGAATCACCCAATACAAAAGGATCAACTGTTTGAAGCAAATTTTCATTTCCCTGGCTGACTGTATATATACAAGTACTGAATTGTTGAAGATTACTTCAGGCCTATTGTATATTCAGAGAACTCACAGATTAATTGTGCCTTTAAGTTTGGAATTATCATGTTTATAAGAATCTGACTTTGACAACTGTTGATCTTACATGAACTTTTACCTTACAGAAAACAATAGTAATCTTTTAATTACTAAGGTGGAACAACATAGCAAGTATGAAGTTCATGCAACCTGTTCTTTAGTTTTGGATTAATCGGGTTAACAAGGTTTCAGACATGGCCTCTATTGATCGCACACGACCAGTGACCTTCACAAGTTAAGTATAGCATTCTGGTACTCACTAAGGTGGAACACCACATAGCAAATAAGGAGTTCATTCAAACTTCAAGTTTGTAGTTTCAGTGTTTACTAGCCAAAGCATCACACAAGCATATCCCCCCAGCTAACATGCATGCACACACGTCCACACACACCATCACCATGGCATAGATTCCTTTTGCCTTCGGCAAGGAATAAAAGGAGAAAAAACAGATTATGGGTGTAGCACATGTATATGATTAGAGTTTTTATTTATTTTTTCTCCCTAGCTGAATGCCAAAGGAATCTATGTGGTGGTGATGGCCTGTGCGTGTGTGTGTGTATGCGATGCCTACGACATCTACCTCTTGGTTGAAGTTCATACTTGGCCAGTAAATCCCTGTGAGGAATACAAGAACAATTTTGAAATTTGTGGAGGTCAAAGTTTGACAAATTTGTAAACATGAAAACTGCAGCAGTAAAGCTTGGATAAACTTTATTCATGGATTGCTGCCCTCTTGTTCTTATAGTATGTAGTTACTCTTTGGTGAGTACCGAGATCACTTTAGAAATTGGAGGATGTTTAAGGTCATTTGCAGTAAACGACGGGGGGGGGGGGGGGGGGGGTGGCAAAGTCTGAAAATATTTTAAAGTGAAGATGCAGATGTAGATGGCCTGCACATATGTGTCTTATATATAGTGATAACAAGATCTCCTTTGAAAATTGGTGCAAGTCAATGTTCATTTCAGGCCAAATTCTGAAAACCTTGTATAACTAAGAGTGTAGTTTGGTTGAGCTTCATAGATGGTATGTAGAGTCCCCTTGGTCAGGTCAAGGATCCTTTTGATATTGGTGGAGGTTAAGTATCACTTGAAGTCAAAAGAAGTGAAATTCTGAAACCTCCTAAACATGCAAACTCTAAAAAGTAAGTAAAGTTAATATTTTTATGTCCTCTCGACGTTCCATGAACTTCCTGGAATGCCCCAGAACTCCTGTTTTACAGTGTGCATACCAAATGTTATACCTTTTATTTAAACTGCTTGGTGCTAACATGAAATTAACATATTTTCTTCATCATAAAGCCATTGAACTTTGTAAACTATGAGATGAATATAGCACTTAAGCAACCAGTAGATACTGTAACTACAGGTAGGTTCAGTATTGTTATAATTTATGAAGAGAGTGAATATGCAAAAGACACTGAGTGAAAGCAGGGCTGGAAACCTTACTAAATTTGTGTCCCTAGCTGGAAATTGCCACTCTTACACTAACACACAAATTTAATACATACATACATACACACATACACACATATATATCGCACACCCCTCCCCCCCCCACCCAAAAAAAAATTGAAAGGCTCAAAGCCCTTTGTAAGAAAACAATACAATGGCCAAATTAATTAAAGACAAGTAAACAAATAAGTTTTTAAACAGGATTTAAGGCAATCAACATTTGGAGAATTTCAAATCTCACGTGAAAGGTTGTTATATGACCTACAAGCAAAGGCTGCAAATGACCAATCACCATAACTGACATGAGTTCTAGGTACTCTCAAAAAGTGTCACTCGCTGACCTCAATCAAGGTCTGGTCTTATACGGTTGAACCAATTCGTTGATGTAGGGAATGTTACCATTCAATGCTTTATATAATATCAGCATAACCTTGAATTGGACGCGAGACTCAACTGGGAGCAAATGTAGAGATTTCAACAAGGGTGTAATATGGGTAAGTTTAGGACATCTAGAAACAACACGTGCAGTTATGTTAAGAACCCTTTGTATGGATTTCAAAGTAGAAGCAGGAAGACCAGCCAGCAGCGAGTTACAATTATCAACCTTGGACGTAACTAAGGCATGGGCAACCGATATTGCAGCTTCATCCGATAAATAAGGACGAATTTTACCCAGATATCTGACACACATCATAGCAGACATTTCTGACTTGGGCAATCATAGTCATGTGCCTATCAAAAGTAACACCAAGGTTGCATACCTGATCTGAGGGAGTGACACAGACTTCACCAATGTGAAGCTTTAAATCAACGGGTACATTAAAATGTTTACTTCCAAATATAATAAATTTGGTGTTTGGTATGACTTAATTTTAACATACTGGAAAACATCCAGTCACTGACCTTCAGAAGACACAATTCGATGGCCATACAGGACTTAGCAGATTCAGATGGACAACATGAGGTATATACCTGTGTATCATTGGCATACAGATGATAATTCATGCAACATGACCTGATGATATCACCCACAGGAGCAGAATATAAAGAAAATAACAGGGAACCCAGAACAGACCCCTGAGGAACTCCACATTCAAGATTGATAGATGAACCTCTTACCCTATTTAACTGAACATGTTGGCACCTGTCTTGAAGGTTGGATTGAACCAAGTAATGGCAGACCCATTAACACCATATCTGGAAATCAACCTCTCAAGCAGCATACCATGGTGAACAGTGTTGAATGCGGCAGAGAGATCCAATAGCGACATCATGACAATCCTCTTATCAACAAGAGATAAGAGAATGTCATTTTGCACTTTGGTCAATGCCATCTCAACACTGCACCCATATCAGTAAGCAGACTGTAGCGGTTCTAATAGCTGACTTTTAGTTAAGTAGGTCGGGAATTGTATGGAACAATTTTTTCCAATAGTTTAGCCAAATATCGTAGTTTAGAAATGGGTCTATAGTACTCATAAGAATTCTTGTCAAGAGATTGCTTCTTAAGGATGGGTCTTACTTGAGCACGTTTGAAACTAGCAGGGCAGGTACAGTACCCGTACTCAGAGACATGCTGATGATGTTAGTTATGATAGGTAGTAGGGGTTCAATACAAACCTTAAGAAGCCGTACAGGAATGGGTCCAAAGCACATGATTTAGATTTTGAGCTCAGCACAAGTTTGTGATCATCCATTTCAGAGATGGTAGAAAAACATTCAAATCTGCTGGTAAGGTTAAAGGCACTGTCATTTACATCAAAACCCATGAGATCATTACTGAGATCATTACCCGTAGCCTGTGTAAAAGCTCATTGGATTCTGTTGATTTTATTCTTGAAAAAGTTACCAAAGTCATCCCAGAGAGACTGCATGGACACGTGGTTTGGTAGATCCACCTGCTTATCATGTGAAAGCAGTTTGTTAACTACTCCTAAGAGCTTCCTCTGATTCATTCCACGGTTGTGTACAAGTGTTGAAAAGTACTCTTTCTTGGCAGATGTCATTAGCTCATTAACAAGCTTGTGCTGTGTTATACAGGGATGTAAGTGCAGCCCCCAAAAAAACCCGGAAAAAATATTCGGAGACCCCAGGTGAATGCCGTCCTAACACATCCTACTCCTAGCTCTGACTACTTACACACTATCGTTATGTTAGGCTAGCTCAGAAGTATTAGCGCTAACACATCTTACCCCTAGTTCTTACTACTTACACACTATCGTTATGTTAGGCTAGCTCAAAGTTACGAATACGTCGCAGCGAACTACGGAATAAAAAACAGTCTCACATTCGAATGCGATCACAAATATCGACTTTCATTTGCGTATCCCGTAGATTTCCGCCGCTCACAAATATCACAAGCGTTAATTCCAAAACTTATGTCGAGCACCAGCAGTTACGAAGATATTAATTAGCAGTCCAATCAACATGAATTAGGCCTAGGCAAGGTTTTTCAACGACAGAAATGAGCTATAGCGATTTGAAGTTCGCACGTACGCAACGATATTCACATGGCACAATGTTGTACAGTGCAATGCGATGATGCGAAACTGGAAATGGTATTTTGAGTGATCGATGAGTGAAAATTGAAGTTAGCTTGCTACAACGGGCCAGGCATTTTTGCCGCGTTGTGTCTTTGATATTCGAACAATTTTGTGGAACTTTATTGGAATTTAAAAAAAAACGGATTTCCGTAAAAATACGGAAGACTTATTGGAATTAAAAAAAAAACCGGATTTCCGTAAAAATCCGGAAGACTTACATCCCTGGTTATACAATTCCTTGTGAACATGAAGACCAGACTTGCACCATTATCTCTCGTACTTCTGTCTTAAAGATTTCGCCTCTCGGATTTGTTCATTATACCATTCGGTGTTTGGTCGGAGCCACACAGACCTCGAAATGAGTGGAGCATGTTTGTCAAGAATGATTGTTAGCTCACAGTCAAAAACATGAACGAGTTCATCAATACCAGTCGCGGACAGGTCAGGTGAATACAGACTTTCAATGTCTCTACCGAAATCAGCAACATTATTTTTGTTTTTTTCCCAATACGTAAATATGAACAGGATGGTTGGGCTTTCCCATGTTTAATTTGCTTTAAGGCAGGATAGTGATCAGATACAGTATTTGCAGAGAATCAATTACCACTTCAGCAATGAAGTTTTCACACTGCCGTGAAAAAATCAAGTGAAGGGTATTTCCGGAAACATGTGTGGCACCACCGACATATTTGAGTAAATCCATAGTGTGAGCAATGTCAATTAATGCAGATGCTGTTCCATTCTGTTTGACATGACCAATTAAAGTCTCCAGCCAGAATGACATTAGAACTGGCAACTGACATATTCTCAAGAAAATTTGGGAGGTGGGGCATAGATGATGTAAATCCTACATGACTTCCCATCCGAGCTAACATTGCACACCATGCATTCAAAAGAGGTGAACCCATCAACCCTTTCCACATTCACTGTTAGTGATTGTCGATATATGAGAGCTAATCCACCACCAGGCACCACGTCCAGTTAATCTTGGTACATGTCAAATTTTTATATCCTGCCAGTTTTAATCTACCCAGATCAAACTTGTCCCAATCCCCAGTACTCAGCCAGGTCTCAGTTATTCCCAATAAATCAATAAATATATTAAACACTGCTGAAAATTAGTAAGGAAATTATCAGAACACCAAAAGGTGTAGTGATACCTTGCCCAATTTAATATTACTGTACAAAAGGTCTTCAAGTTGTATGCTTTGTTCCCTTGAAATAACAAATAACATACACTCATACTGTAATGTGCTTTTTTGTGTAGACTTAAATTTCTCAAACCTCAACTGATGTTCAAAAGAAATGAAGTACTGATTTAAATGTGGCTGAACTGTGAAATGACTGTGAAATATATCTGTAATACAACTAGTTTGAGCATTTTGACCTGTGTCGAAATGAAAGAACAATCCATCTGCATAAACCAGAGTTTACAGAAAATATGAGCATTTAATTTGGACTGTGCACATAGAGTTCTTATACTTGTTAAAGTGGATCCCAATACTGTGAAATGCACCAAATTTAACTGTTGGAGCTATTGTGATTACAACAGTTTCACAATTTGAAATCTGTGTTGACCTCAAGTAACATTCAACCTCTGCAGAAAATAGGGTACTTGTACTCAATAAGGTGGATCTATTATACACCATGCTTAAAGTTCATAATGGTTACTTTTAGACTTTTGTTTACACGGTTATCAAACTTTGACCTATGTTGACCTCAATGACACCTGCCCTCTAACAGAAAACAATAGGGTTCTTGTACTCAATAATGTGGACCCACATACTAAGTAATTTCATCCTAATTTTCTTTCTCAAGATCAGACCCACAATGACGATCTCCATCTCAGGGGGATCCTGACCCCGCAAGGACAATAGAGCAACCCAAGATCTCAGATTGCTTGACCTCGTCACTCCTGCATAATAACAGACCACTGCGAGGCTAACGACAGAAGCACTGTATTACTACAACTAGCTACCACAAGTGTTATTGTGTTAATACTACAATTTGATCTCACATTGGCCAATCAGGATCTTAAAGAGTGGTAAAGTTTTACTTGTATTGAAGCATTTGGTTTTATTGCAGGAAACTAATGTTATGTAGGCAGTGTAGCATGTGCAAACAGTAAGAAAATTTCTTCCTATATAGTATTAGTCTGGTGTAAACTAAATGTTATAAAGCACAATGTCATCATTGCTTCAGCTTGGGGCAACTGGAGATACTGATGTTTGAAAACATTACATATGGCTATGGCAACATCATGTTTCATTTTACAAGCAGTTGATCAGCCCACTCCAAATAATGTCCCTATTGTTCTAAGCTCATACCCATTCTCCATATGGAAATGGCTACGCACTTCTTATCAAGATGGAAATGGCAAGTTTGTTGCACATTTCTGTGTACTGCATACAGTATCACATCGCGAGTGTGCAGAACAAAGCCCTCACTATGAACTTTAAACATTCATCATGACCTTTTCGTCATTGTTTAAGTCCTTTTCTTTCATGGATTATCTACCTTACCTTCCTAACTATGGTCAGCTTTATTACCTTTCTGGGAGAAAACAGGATTCTGATTCTCCTTGTGTTCTCAAATGTGAACTAGGCCAAGGTTTTCCGGCTTTGAACTACAGTGACCTCAAAGACATTTGACCTCCATTGGCTCATTAGGGTTCATGTACTTACCAAAAGGGAGCCATACAACAAGTACAGTATGAACTTCATTCAAGCTTTATTTCATGAAATATTGTGCCTGAAAGATTTGCAGGCTTTTACCTATAATGACCTTTGACCTCCAAAAATGTCCAAAGGTTCTTGTCCTCACCAAAACAGGCCACACAGCAAGTATGAACTTCATGCAAGCTTCACTTTGAGAGCTATTGTGTTTACAAGGTTTTCTCAGGCTTTGACCTACTCTGTTCTAAAATGAATTGTGTCCTCCCCACTTTTAATAAGGTTCTTGTACTCTATAAGGTCCATCTACATACCACATATGATGTTCACCCATTGTGTCCTTAGAGTGTTTACAAGCCAAGGCATCACACACAAACAAACAATCAGTCTTATACATTCCTATGGCAAGTAATAAACCAGAACACAACAATGTATTGTGGTTTCGATGATATTACATAAGCAGTTTTCTTCATGAATCTGACGGAATGTTTAGTGAGGGTGTACAACATACTTGATCTTAGTAATACAGTGAAAGCAGTGTCGTGTGACAAACAATAAATTCACAATGTCACAGGCTGTCCTGAAATGACCAATGACCTACACAACAGGCTTCTTTTACTAAATGTGATACATCAATTGACATACTAAATATGATATCTGTCCTTGTTGAAATATTGTGTAAAACATGGTTTTCACAATTTGACCTCTGGTGAATTCAAACGACCATTGACCTCTGCTCACAACATAAGGCTTCTTGTACTCAATGTGGTACAATTGCATACCAAATATGTGATCTGTGCAAGCTTCTCTTGTGATACTATGTTTAGGAAGGTGTGTTAGGGTAGAGATACAGGTAAGAGGGGAGTGAAGTTAATGTTTGGGGTTTGTTGACTTTAATGACCTTTGACCTCCACCAAATCAATGGAATTCTTTTACTCAATGTTATACAACTTCATACCAAGTATGAGATCTGCCCAAGTTTCCAGTATTAAGATATCATGTTTACAAGGTTTTCACAATTTGACCTTTGATGACCTAAACAACCTCCACCAAAACAATAGGCTTCTTGTACTCAATGTGATACTTCTGCACACCAAATATGAGGTCTGCCTAAGCTCACCTTGAGATATCGTGTTTACAAGGTTTTCACAATTTGACCCCTGGTGACCCCAAATGACCTTTAGCTTCCACAAAACACTATAAGCTTCTTGTACTCAATTTGGTTCATATACATATGAAATATGAGATCAGCACAAGCTTACCTTCATGAGATATTGTGTTTACAAAGTTTTCACAGTTTGACCACTGGTGACCCCAAATGACCTTTGACCTCCACAACAAGCATTAGTCTTCTTGTACTCAATGTGGAACTTCTACACACTAAATATGAAATTGGTCCGAACTTCCCTTCTTCAGATATGGTGTTTACAAGCTGGACGTCACAAATGCACACACAAACACACGATTACCATTGAAACCAAAATTAAGGGCTATAGTGAAGTCTACACAATAGCAATTGACATACCTCATCACATTCACTTCTAATCATTGCTCTTATTGCTTTCCGTACTAAACTGGAACCTGTGAATAAAATGAAAAGAAATGTATTAAGTGCGAATAGTACTGCTCACTAGAAACAGAAATCAACTTCCCTGAGACACAAACCCTACCACCATTATTGGTGTGTGATAGAGATCATAATAATAATTATTTCATATTTTTACATAGCACCTTTCCCAAAGGCTTGAAGCGCTTTACAATATTACCCTGGTCAACGATAACCTGTCAAACATAGAGACCATCCCTCCACATGGCAGCAGCTAAACCTCGCCCAGCTGACAGTTTTATCTCACAGGTCCCCATTTACACACCTGGGTGAAGAGAGGCAATGGAGATAAAGTGCCTTGCCCAGGCCCCAAGGACACAACACAATCATCTGGCCAGGACTCGAACATGCAATCCTTAGATCACAAATCCACTGCCTTGACCACAGCACTCCCATTGAGATAAATGTCATGAACCCAAACAGATAAGAAAAATCTTATTCCATGTTCCTTCACACAAAAGGCTGAAGACTTGATCACTTAGTCTAAATATGTTTTTCTTTGTTTATGACAATGTTTATTTTCTATTATGGCGATGGGTCTGGCTGAATATAACATATTGAAGCTTTGACATGACCCAATGATGGCATGGTTTTCTAAGGTTGCCAAACAACTACCCCCATGACAAATACCCCCAGGCGTGTATCCCTCGGACTCATACCCCCCGACTCATACACCCAGGACAAGTACCCTCCTGACAATCACCCCGCAACAAAAACCCCAGAGGACTAATACCTCCAATGACAACTACCCCCGGGACAATTACCCCCCGGACAATAACCCCTTTGACAATTATCCCCCACCAATTACCTCCGGGAAAACTCCACCCGCACAAATACACCGGCACAGATACCTCACCCAGGTTACTACCCAAACTAAACCAGAATACGACTCAGTCCCACCGCTCCCCCAGGCCTGTGAACCAACCAGACCTTAGGCTGGTGAACCCCATAGTACAAAGGACCATTAGGGCCATAAAAGAGAATTTTCTTAATTCTGATACAGTATGTCAGATTTTTATTCTGATATACCAGATTATTATTCAGGATTGTAGGTTTGATTCGGCAGCCAGCCTGATGACCAGGGATTCAAAGCGCTTTGAGATGGCTGTTCCCATATAATGTGCTATACAAAAACTAAGATAACATCACAAATCATCAAGTAAAATACTGTAACTCAGAAGAAACCTTGAAAATGGTAAGTGGCAATAATCCGGAATTGTTCGGAGATTAATAATACAGAATAGTGTCACTATATACTAATATAGTGAATTAATAGTTACCACCATCAGTGACCAATGCCCAACCCCACAGCCCCCCCCTCGTGCTTCTTCAACCCCCATTCCCACCTATCTTGCCCCAGGCCTCAGTCCATTGTCAAACCTTATCCAGGACTTTTGGGGGCTCAGGCTTATATATGAAAAGCTTGAATCTTTTAAAAAGTCGGGAGGAGGCTTATTTAAAAATGGAAAGCAGTTTGCCAGTAGATTTCAACAAGTAACATTGCAAAAACTACAAAGGATCAACAACAAGTCTGCATTGCAAATTCAATGCCAAGCTTAAACAATTGTGTTTTGGGGTGTTTTTACTGCACTTGTGCATTTATGTAGCGGGTATCCATGTAACATCTGGACAATTTTTACAATGTTTGCATTTGCAAATTACACTTAATTACACACTGAACACAGATTTCTGATATTACATGAACTTTGGTCATTTGGAACTCTCCAACTAAATGTTGTGGAGGGGAGGGAACCTTACAAAGTTACTGTAACAATGTGTCACCCACCAATTTTTTGCTTTCGGTAATTCTCATCAACAGCCAACATTGCAATGTAACCACGACGAATAACCTTCTTGTGAACATCAAGTTTGCAGACAATAGCGCCGACACATAGGGATCCATGCATGGCCTGAAAGAAATGTGAAAAGATGGATAAGCATGTAGAAAAAACTATTCAAAACAGTATTACAATTATTTCTTTGTCATACATCTGTAAAATATCCAAACTGAATTCCTAAGTATTATGCAAAACAATTCATTACAGTATTTGAAGTTACAATCATTTCATGACAAGCAATCTGTCTACTACAGTAGTTAAGTAAAGTAATTCCAATGTGCCATGTGCACCAGGCTCCTTTCTTCAATGCTTCAGCAAAGAAAACATACATACACACATGCACACACTTCCTTACATTTCTGATGTGTGGTGAAGTACAATATCTTACCCCCCTTTACTTTATATGTATGGAGATAAGATAGTGATGATACTTATTACAATCTCCTGTGAATGAAATCAGAGGAAAATAATTCAAAATATACAGATGTAGGTTTACAATATCAGGGAACTGTAAAGTTATTTAGCAAGCTGATGAAAATAAAATCAATTAACATAATGAATGAAAGTCACACCACTCACTTTGTTCAAAGAACATTTTGGTACTTTTCCTCCACTACACATTACATCCAATGTACTCATTCACCCCTACAGTATTCTAGCCAACCCAACCCTGTCACTCTTTGTTATTTACAAAATTTACACTAATCCCTATGTTTAGCAGTTATTATTAATCAAGTTTATACAATAGATATAACTGAAAATCCTTACATGAAGGAATTGTGCCACATATAGTAATAATGGGGAAGAAAAGCTCAGCAGATTGAATGGCAATAAAATATTACATATATACAGTAAAATTTGTTGTTTGATAACTCCAAGAATTTGTTTTAATATAATACCATTGTTGGCTTGCAGTGGAGACAGTTTAGGAAATAAAGTTAAGAACTGTCACTACTTGTCATTAGTTACTTTGAAGCATGATTTCTCAATTCATTTCCTGTATTAAACCATGTGCAACCATTTCTTGCAAGATCCATTTCATATATCTCATT
The DNA here is from genome assembly GCF_037975245.1 of Apostichopus japonicus. Lineage (NCBI taxonomy): Eukaryota > Metazoa > Echinodermata > Holothuroidea > Aspidochirotida > Stichopodidae > Apostichopus > Apostichopus japonicus. The sequence goes on from NC_092568.1 coordinate 14,011,346, forward strand.
GGGGGGGGGGGGGGGGGGAACCTATAACTATTCAAAACAGAGGTTTGTCATAGTTTTTGCTCCAAAATATAAAAAGTAACTTTTACTTGCTGGTGACTTTTTACTTCAAGCTAGTGGATAATAATCTTTTTAAGAATAGGAGAGCTGATGCAAGGTGGCTGGTAATTGTTACTTTATCATAGTAGCCACAGGAAACCTTTGTATCGCTCTGTCTCCATACACCTTTTGAGACCAGAGTCTTTGAAAACAAGAAAGAAGGAAAGAATTCTAAGATGTCATGATCTACTACTGTCAGTCTGCTATTGATAGTTTCTGTACATGATGATGCTACTGTAAGCTCTACTTCCACTACTTCATAATTAGCTCTACATTAATAAAAAATCAAAATTGTTATCTTGTATGTGATATTCGCTATCACATTTAGAAGTTATGGTCATTTCGCTGTGTACGTCTATAACCAAATTTTCATCTTTTTTTTACATTTCAGGTAGTAAAATTGTTCTGATTAAAAAAAGCAACTTTTCATCTTTTTTTTACATTTCAGGTAGTAAAATTGTTCTGAATAAAAATGATAACCAAAGCAAACTTGTAGTGCCTAACAAAAGCACCCAAAAATTCAAGGATAAAAAATTATGAAAATAAACAAATGGAAAGCTTAACCAGGCACATGTTATTCACTGCAAAGTTCTTTCACTTACAGGTTCCTTAATTAACATATTAATCAGAAGATATTTTATAATTTACAAACCCACTTGCATGGCATTTAGTGGAATGAAATCAATAACATATTGAGGTTAGTTTGTATTGTTATTTTGAAAATCTGTTTGCTAAATAATTGAAAATTAATTGACAAACATTAGGACCAAGTTATTTTTGGTAAGCCTATACTATTCTAATTAATGTTAGGCTACATACTGTATAATCCTACATGAATTTATTACTTAAAGTATATAACAAACTTTTTAGGCTAGGCACAACCATGCATCTATTGTACTGTTTGGCTAAGTTGCAACTGTGCTATTAGGCTAAGCCTAACCTATTTGTGTCACATAGACTCATCTGAACATGAACTAGGTTAAAATGTTTAGGGTATCCCTGGTTAGTCCTTATGTGGGCATGGGCTTAACAGGGATGGGTTAGCAGGGGCACAGGTAGGAGACTTTATGTAACAAATTTCCACACCAATAGAGGTACACACAATATATATGGTGTTTAGTTTTTCATGAGGGCCCCTGGGGGGTACCGGGATTGTGTAGGGGGAACTTGCTACCAGACACCCCCATGGCTACATGGGTCAAACAAGTGCCTCCCAAGAAAGTAGTGAAACTGCTTATGAAATTGCCAAAAATACCCCCCCCCCCCCCCAGGGTTGGCATTTTCCCGGGAAAAACCTGTTTTTCCCACTAAGCGGTAAAAACCGGGAAAAACTGGTAAATACCGGTAAAAAAAAACGCCTCCATCTCGAAAACTAATATTACTTGTCCGTAATATGCAGGGTCATCAGTGGGCACGATATTGTTTCATGACAGGCATATGTTATTGAATATGGGAGTTTCTTAGCTTCATTTTGAGCTATTTTATCACAGCCTTATTCTACTTTTTGTGGAAAAAAAGAGTAATTTTCATATTGCACATGTAGAGTTATTCTGTCATGATCTCTTTAGCAGTATATGCATTGCCTTTTACCCAAACCATTATAGGTCTACACTGGGACACTCACCCCTCATAAATTCTTTAGGCCTATTATGTGCTTAGACAGTTCATTCAATAAATACAGTAGGCAACAGTCTATTGAAATGAACTTCAATCCAGGGGGCTCAATAGAACTGCTTTGAAACTATGTAAGGCACATGGGCCCAATTAAAGTATTAAACGCACAATGGCCTATCTAGCGATTCACACAACCCAACTGTTTACCTTAATGCAAACATGGTCCAATTATTATACAACTTCATGCATGAGTGATTAAACACTTTGAGGTGGACAGGTGAGGTGATACTGGGCACTTCCTGTGTATAGGCTAACTGAAGAGGTAAAAGTATCAACAACACAGGTTACTGTTCCATATGTTACTTATTCTCAAATAAGTTAAACACTATACTGTACAGGTATTTTTTAGTGTCATGTAACTTATATTTTAAGACACAAAAACATGTTCATAGTTCATACTATAATTTGCAAGAATTTACACTATATTTACAATAGAGTACACTCTATGTAGTTTTCATTGTTACTTGAGAGATCTACTTGGCGAGCGAGTTGTAAAAGTTACACTGTGAATATGTTTGCTCACTTTTCATGTTTATGTGATGGTGTTGCATTATATGTAACAAGACAATGTGACATGTGTAATTTGACAAACCATAGCCCTTGGAGGCACCAACAGTTTGATACTTGTCCATTCTCTAGATTATGGAATTATGCATCTCGTTAGGAAATAAAGTTGGTTGATTTGAGCATCCAATATATTATTTATTTGAATTAAGTCTAATCGGTAAACTCACAAAGTTATAGATCATGGTGCTCTGTTCTTTGGATGTAACCCAACCCCCTACCAGAAGATGCCATTTTCTTGTAGTTTCTATGCTCCTCCACAAGTTCCACATGAATTTTAAGGAATTCTATATAATTTGAAGTTTTTCCCACTTATAGGTGGGAAAAACCGCCTGGTAAAAACTGGCCAACCCTACCCCCCCCCCCCCCTTAACATCAATATGGATGCCCTGGCCTAAATATGTCTGACAAGATGCATAAATTTAGACAATACAGTATATAATATTAGAAATACAATATTAAATAATTATAGCTAGCTTATCAAAATGAATTAGAGGATAAATTAGGCAATTTCATACTGTTTATAAGCTAGTCTAACCTAATTGGAGCAGGCCCTTCAAAATAGAAAACCTAAAGGATGGTGAAAAAGTTTGAGCAACTTAAAAAGTTGAATGCCCAGTTTCTTGATGACACTTTGCAGAAATGTGTAATGGACAGTCATTATTCATTATTAATGTATTATTTAAGTGGTTACTGCTAAGAAAATTTGTTGTTGAGTGTTATAAAATTTTACTGCCATATTGAATAATTACTTTTTGTACTGTAACTGCCAACTTCATGAGGAATGGATCTGGGCATCAACAAAAATTGTGGCTAAAGAAAAGTGGGATAGACAGCATATGAGGAGTGGGGTATGGCACGTATATAGAAGGAACAGGAGATGCAAATTTGGTAAATTAAAACCCACCCCCCCCCCCTCCAAACAAGGGAAAAACAATTTTTGTAGCAAAACCACTGGTAAGGGATATCTTTTCCATCTCTTTTATTGTTTATATGCATGTTTTTGATACCATGTTCAATGTTTACTTCAATAAAAAGTACTTGAAAATTGACATGTGGTTTAAATTTGTGTACGTTTTTAATTCTGTACGTACATAACTTGACGTGTACGTCCATAACCATAATTCTGTAAGTCCAAAACCACAGTGAAATAGACATGGGACCTACTGAGAAGCATGATATGAATTAATTCATTTTGTGTTTGGAAGCTTAGAAACCTGTCATTAGGCACAGTACTTCATTTGTTTTCAAGACCGGAGAGTTCACAGAGTTTTTGAAATACATAAAAAAAGAATAAAAAATCAGTTTCTCTGCGAATGTCCCAAAGTAGCTATTTTTAGATTGTTACTCGGCAATAATAATAGCCGGGCAGCTGGTATTTGACATAATTATAGAACTACGTAAGGTACATGACTTGACCACATAAAAAGTTAATACTCTTGGCTTGGATTACATGACTTTTTAAACTCCCCGTCAATAAGTAAATATGGAACTGCCCATTTTCAGCATAGGCTACAGCTTAGGACCATAGCTACTGTACAATATGTACATAGAACATTTCATGTTAGGTGACATCATAATGTCCACCCACACCCCATCTAAAAAGGGAGGTATCGGTGAGGAAATACATTTATGAACACAATTTTAACATTCAATATTAAGGATCTAATGTCAGGTCGTAAATTGAAGACGACAGTGAATTTACAACAGCAGAGATGCCAAGGTCAGATGTTTTTTAGGCGGGTGAAAATTGTCTGGTGCTGTTGGTTACGTACACCATCTAAGCGGAGCGCCACCATGAGTTGGCGTGAAGCGTACAAGAAAATTTTGGGATCTTACGGCCCCTCAGATGGCCGGAAACATCACTTCCCGGGTCATCTAAGCTGAATCTATAGTGTCTCCATATTTGTATTGTGTCTGTTTTTTTTTTCATTCCAGAGGATAAAATATCTTGAAATAAAAAAAATCTCTGAAATTTTGCAGACGCTGTGGCGTTCACGTGTGTCGTAACGGTAGTATTTTTCACGAATCGTATAGGTAACGGTGCTTTCAGCCAGGCATATTTAGCACGATCGGCTTTCAGTAATTTCCGATCCTGGCGGTTCTGAGATAATTCGCATTTTGGTGTGATGAAATGAATTTCACGCTAGCAATGATACACTTTCACAGGAAAAACTCTGTGGGCCTACAATGCGGGAGATTCTTCAAAAATGCGGGAGCTTTTTGGAAAATGCGGGAGATTCGGACAGGTGGGCGGGAGACGACCCGAAAATGCGGGTGACACCCGCCCAAAGCGGGTGACTTGGCAGCACTGCAACAGATTATGATGGAGATCAGTTTGCATTTCCTTGCAACAAAGTACAGTATACAGTACTAATGTTTTATGCAAATTCATTTTGGACCGCAAACAATTTGTTGAAATATCTGTGGCTGCTGCCTCTTGTATAATGTTCCTACCACATGATTGTTCTTTGACCATATGATTATGCACAAGATGCATAGATACCATTTTAATTTTGCCTTCATTGATTCCTTGAGGAGTGTAATGTTGTTGCAGACTGGTTGGTCATATTCTGTGGTCGTTACACACGTCACTTCCTGTGAAGCATTTGAAAACTTGTATCTGTTTAGGCTCGAGTATGGGCATTAATCTTATTTGTTGTTTTATTCACATTACTGTGCTCTTTTTTATATTGATATTTTTATGTTCTTTATTGTGGTTTATAACCCTGTCTTATATCATTTTTTACTTTTATTGCTGTTGTTATTACTTTTAGGTTTTCTTAAGTTTGGTAATCTTATATTCCAGGTATCGGATCTTTTGTACAGTGCTCTTGACCATGTTTTATTTCATGGTAACAGCACTTTAATATGTTTTTTTTATTTATATTATATATGGCTGGAGTGAAGAAACATGAATCTATTGTTTTTCATCCGTCCAAAGCATAGATCATGCTTCACATAACCATTGATTAATTGTCATACAAGCAAGAGAAAAGCAACACAAAAATTGACGAAGAGCACTTTCCCATTTCGTATGAGTTCTGAGAGGGTAGGCTGTATTTAAGGTCTGAAAATATCACTGATTTACAATATTTAGGCACAATTATGTAGTTTAACGTTAATTTTGTGTGCACAGATACTGCTTGGTTTTCACTCTATTTGCTGCAATCTGACCTTATGTCATGCAAAACCCAGAACGTCAGACTGACATAATTTTCTTTTGACCAAATATTGCACTATGATTGGCTGTAAGTAGAAACTTTCTAAAAATTTTTGTTCAGAAGTAAGTCAGTCTTGCCACACATTTTAAAGCTGTATCATGCATTTCATTATAAAGACACAAAAAATGATGCCTATGTGATGACTTATATCATCTTTGACAGGTTCCCTATGATGAGGTACTTCTTTTCCACAGGAATAAGCCCTTTGACAAACAATGAGCACATGAAAGTTTTGTTATAAACAAGCCAACGAACACAGACACGTATCTAGGGGGGACGTTGGGGGCGCGTGCCCCCCGGGTAAGAAAAACAGGAGAGAAAAAAAGAAGAAAAAAGGGAAAAAAGAGAGGAGGAAGGAGAGGAAGGAAGGGAAAAGAAAAAGAAGAAAGCGAGAAAAAGGAGAAAAGGAGTGAGCAGAAGTAAAACACCAAGACATTGGGAAGAGAAAGAGGAACAGTGACATAATTACAGCGCTGATCCCTATTATATACACAGGGTAGCCAGTGACGGATCAAGGATTTCGGAAGGGGCGTGCGCCTCAGCCTACCCCTTAAACCGACAACTCCATTTTTGACGTTACATATTTCCTCTCTCACTAATATATATATAAATACTATATATAGTATATCATGACGCGTGTGTGTGTGTATGGACGCCTTAAACAATTGTACAATTGTGCTATGAAACAAACTGTGGCTGGTCTTGAACTCGACCAAGTCGTCGGGGAACATGACGCATTTCGGTATTAGACCAGGATCTATATGCGAACTGCACCAGACATATGTCCTTCGATGCAACACTGCCATCCAGAGATAAATATACACTCCGACCTGAATGCTAATTGTTACCCCAAACCTAGTACCGTAACTCATACAATGAAGGGCGTATCATTGCCGGGGGGGGGGGGGGCGGATGCACCCATCACTTCTTGAGATTGTTCCCATCTGCATGAAAACGCGTGCCCACACACTACGCCCACCCCTCTAATCGCTTCCCGATGAGTTATGAAACTTAAAGCAGCATTTTGCGTTTGGTCGCCGTTTTCTTTTTTTTTGACATGTCCATCAAGTTTTTCACATATATCAATCACAAAACAGCAAACTAAGATATCAGCCAAGTTTTTCCCTGCCAACATCGTTAATTGGCGAGTAATTAAGGATATTTGCAGAGAATGAGAAAAGTATCCACAACAAAATTCCACATTTAAAATTAATCGCATACAGTACTCCAAACCCACTAGTTTGAATTCAACCAATCAGAGATGCAGGTTTAGTTATGAGCCGTTGCTAAAAATAGATTCAATACTTTGCGTTGGCACAAACAGGGAGTTGTTATGGAACTCCCTGGTACAACTGCTATATAGACTGTACGCAAATCAAGCTTGGTGTTGGATTACGTATTGGTAAATGACGTTCATAGTGTTTAAATATTCATATTATGGGCGAGGTTAATTGGGATCCCAACGGGAAATATCTTGGAGAAAGTTGAAAGTTGCAAATTTTCGACTTTTGTGCCACCATTTGAAGTAAGATTTATATAGATAAGCTAGTTAATAGTTATGTATGTCGTTATGGCATAGTGGAGTCAGTGAGGTTGAGAAATATCCTAGAAAAGGACGCAAAATGCTGCTTTAATTAATGACCTTAACTCGTAGTACCAAGACTTTGACAAAATCCGGCAGCACACCACTTCATCGATAACAAGGGATCGGGTTGTGTTTTAGTGACGTCTAGAGGTCGTGCACTGACCTACATGGAGTGTCACCACTCCCGATTTTGCAATTTCTCAAGATCAGGCCCCGAAAAATCCCAAAGACACTGTACTGTATGGATATCTAGTGATAATTATTGGGTTAAAAATCCCAAGATCTTCCCTAAACTGAAGGCAAATAGAGAATCGAAGCCTTCGGTGTGTAATGAACTTCAAACTGTGCGTCTTTCTAAATGAAAAGAATGTGGGCATTGCCAATAAACAGATAAAGGTTATTTATTTCAGTCTTATTTCAATTATTCAAATTTGTAAAGCAAACAGCAGATATCACATCATATCAGTGAGGATGAAAATGGCGTTCCGGGATGAACAGCCTCCAAACTGTTTATGTGTGTAGTGTTCGGTTTCGGAAATATCTGGTATTTTTTCATTTCTTTCAACAAAGTTTTATAGTAGCCGTTATAAGAGGTTTTAAAATTTGTACACTAATATATGGGCGCAGATCCTGGTGGGCACAGCGGGATGCGTCCCCACCAACTTTTTCAATGGCAGGGAAGCCGGGGATGATGATATACCGTGTCCCCATCAAGTTCTCTTGACCAAACGTTGCACTTAAAATTCCCATGTATTGAACTTTGGCGCATTTTGATCCAGCATTGTGCAAATGATATGCTATAAAAGACGAGAATTATTACTATTGTCACTGTTAGGCATGAATTCTCCGCTGCAGTATTCACACATTCAATCATGTGAAACATCATCTATACACGAGGGTGGTAAATTGTGGTCAGCAAAACGAACTGAGTGCGAACACAACAATCGTTAACAACTCACACTGTGTGTTGCCAATTTAAGCTAGCTTCACGTCTAGTTCTCATTTTTTTATCCACAGTTGTTAAATATAGGATGGAAATCGCATTTGCAGCAGTCTATAATTGTTTTCTGGGGGAGGACCCCAGACCCATCGTATACAAAAGTTGGATTATTTTTCCCCTGAATTTTTTTCTGGCTAATTTCTAAGCCATGAGATCTAAAACTTAAGGAGGTTTGGGAGCATCATTGGGTCTGGGAAGTGTTATTTCCGGCGATCTGGGAGGTAAATTTGCCCAAAACTATCTTGTACGCTACGCGCGAACCCATGGTCGCGCTCCGCTTAGTTAGTATCAGAGAACAGACACGCGATCCCACCATTATCCAAGAAGGCTGATCTTCATGCGTCCATGCACCAATAAATTAACTGTGTCTGAATTTTCGAAGATTCCCTGACCAACATTCTTAAACATACTTCCCTCTACTCGTGCAATTTTGAGCGGTCTGTTAGGGGTTGGAGGCGGCTTTTTCTATATTGGTTGTCCATATAGGTGAAAATTTGTGCAACTTTATGTGTATGTTTAGAAGTGAGTTATTTCACGATAAATGTGAATTTTTAAATTCTGAACAAATAATGGGCTTGAAACCTTAAAATGTGGGACTGACGGGTATTGTGGGCCGCGACGTAAAATCACCTACAAAAGCAATGACCCACAGGAGATGCAATGAGGTCGAACATGATAGGTGACTGGTGACAATCTTCAAAAAGGTTATGGATCATAACAAAACTATTGGAAAATATTTGGTTCTCAGGCAAAAGTGTACATCTGGTTGGTCATTTTCAAGCCCGAGATGTGCCATTTCCGGTCATCTGGGGGGTATAAAAACCAGAAATTTTCTTGTACGCTGCGTACCAACCGATGGTGGCGCTCCGCTTAGATAGTAATTCGCGCCCCCCGGGTTAGAAAATCCTGGATACGCCCCTGGAACATAAGCAAGTTTGTAAACAAACTTATCTACTGTACATGAAACACACCTGTAAAGTGTAATGTACCATCGCTAACCTTCATATGTAATGTACAGGACAGCCGTATGTCTATAATAGCCTACACATGCTCTTGCTAATTGCAAATGTCAAACAAATAGAACCCTAGAAAGTATAAGCACAGAACAAGACTTACCTGAAGTTCATTGGTAGAACAATACAACATGACAAGTGTCAATTATACTATGTACATACGAAAAACATCCTTGATTCTCAGCAAGACAATCACCAAGTAACATTTTCTGGGTGTACAATATAGAACTTGTTCGGTCTACAGGGAATCTTTCAATAGTGAAGAAGACATTTGGGAATTATGCATTGGTTTGTGTGTTTATAAAGGAATGCATAATAGGGCATTTAAAGGCGTAGGATGTCAGTGCTTTAGTTCTTTCCAAAAGCTGTCTCTAGTTCTTAACAATTGTAATCAATCGACCAAACAAACACAGAAAATCAAAATTGCTAAGTGGAGACCAGCACAACACCTACTAGGGCAAATTAAGGAATCCCTCAAGTTGTCCCTGGGACAACCTAGTCTTATTATTTGGTTGTTTGAATGGGGAACTTGGTTGTCTGGAAATACAAAACAAAATATTAACAGCTATCATTATGTACACTGCCTACAAATTGGTAGGAGAGATGTGTAGATTTATAGCTTTGGGTCTGTAAAACTCAACTTCAGGTAGATCATGGGCCTACTACTATTTTTACTTTATTTCAGTATCTCCATAGTGATGGAGGGATATATACCAAATTCTTATATTACTTGTTTGGGGGCTACAATGCATACTGAATTTGATGTAAACTAGTCATCAGCAGGACAACTTCCAAAGCTCATTTTGGTTGTCCGAAAAGAAATTTGGTTGTCACAGACAATCTTTAAGATTCAATGGCAGGCTACAGTTTATTGGTACTTCAAGGACACAATACATTGAGTATTGTGTCCTTAAAGTATACACTGTATATAGCAGAAGCAGAGTGAAACTCAGGGGGGCGTCTAGGGGCAGTGAGAATGTCACTTTGGCTTGACAGAGTTAATTAAAAAATCCCAGCAATATCGACCCAAAAAATATTCCTCTACCCATTCTGTACCAAATTCCTTTGCAATTTAACACAAGGGCACTTGTAATTTACTAAAGGAATAGAATACTTTATATTAACAAGGAACACATTGCAAATTTTGCACAAGGGAGAGAGAAACATACCGCCGGTGCCCATTCCTCAGTTCTGCTACCTGTGCATCAGTACACTATCTGCATCACTGATAACTTTTAACCATCTAAAAATAGTACTCACCAAGAAACAGAGACTTGGCCAGTTATGAATAAAATATCTGTACGTATAGATAGAATATGGCTCGGAAAGATCTTTTGTGATCAACTTCATTATGTCTGGCATTTGGAGTTCCGACTGATATCGCACCAATTCAATAGCATTTTCAAAGCCAGCTGGTAAAATTCTGTCTAAATCTGAGTCATCAAGAGGCACTTGCATAGCCAAGTGAGATTTTCCCTGATCATGACCTAATACAAATTCTGAGATATTTTCTGGAATTTCTTCCTTTTTTTTCTCTGTGTCCAATGCTCTTTCTGTTCTTGTCTGATCAATAGATTGCTTATTGCCATGGGAGGGCAACAAACTTTCTGTGTCAACTGATAAGCATAAAGAAGTGTCATTCCCAAACTGTGACATTTCTTGCAGTTCTAAATTTCCAGACATTTCAACATTACCATTCAAATCATCATCGTCCAGCAGGGTAATGTGCTCTACACAATCTGTAATTTCTTTCAATGGGTTACTAAACGCATTGCTTTCAACCGCTTGCTTGGTTTGGCCCTGAACATTAAGATCATTATTGAAATTCTTTTGATCCCACTCACTATGTACAACAAGACCATGCTTCAGACTTAAAGGTTCTGCTACCCGACTGGACATCCTAACTTCCCCCATTTGACTCTGAGTTGTCACAGTTACGGCAGAGTTTGCATTTTCCTTGTGCAAAGTGTCCGCTATTGTATAGAAACCATTTATATGTCTCACATCTGGCAGTAAAGAACTAGATTGTGAATCTAACTCAGAAGATTTCATGTTAGATCTGCTTGTTGATAAATTGATTTTACACACTTCTACTCTTTGATTTAACTTCAAGGATTTATTCTGTTGGGAAACACCATGCCCATCTACTGATTCATTTGTGACAAGTCGTTGGTCGACCCCTAACGGTTGGCATAGTCCTGTCCGTATGAGATGATTAACACTAGGCCTGTCCTCTGCCATTGCTCGCTGTTCGTTACATTAATAAAGCCCTAAGTTAGCCTAGGTAGGTTAGCCTAGTATTGTTGTCTGGAATAGGAAAACGAAAATAAGTGTTAAAACTTGAGTATCCTTCACACTAACATTACAAGAATTACTTTCTTGAAACACCTAAAATAATACAAAACTGTTATTAAGATGAAAATTTATGATAGCAAGTTCCAAATGTATGTGTAATGTATCTGCACCCAAATGCGAATATTCCACTAAACTCGAAGTCACGTTAGTCAGTACAGTGTACATGTTGTACGTACTGTGAGACGAATTGTAAGCAAATGTGCACAGCTAGCTAGCCAGCTCAGCGATATGAAGTTAGTTACTTATTACACGTTCCTCGTTTGACATCATTCGCGAATGAGTAAAGTTCTGCTACCTATTCAGTTACTGATTCACGACAATGCTATCGACGTAATATATATGGCAACCCGAATATTATCTGACATGTTCAAGATTTGGTCGTGGAAAAGCCAGATTTTAGCGTTTTTTTTTTCAAAATAAAGGAGGTTTATCTATGGGTCATATGAACTCTGAAGACGATTTAGAAAACTCTCACAATGCGTTTTGCAGGTCCAGAGAATACTTGACCAATTCAAATGACCACTTCACCAAAACTTCTTAAATTAATGAAACCGGACCATGGAAATCTTTTGGCCCTAATCAAAACCAGCACGTCTTGTGCCACCTAACCAATGTGTCATATCAACTCTAAAGACAAGGTAGAAGTGTCCCACGATGCAATTTACCTGGTCCAAAGAGTGCTTTACCGATTCAAATGACCACTACATCATCACTTCTTAAATGAATGTTACGGGACCACGGAAAAAAATGTTGGCCCTTATCAAGACCAGCACGCATTGGATCACAAAACCGATGGGTCATACGAGCTCTAATGACAATTTAGAAGAGTACCATAACTTGGTCCAATGAGTGCTTGATCAATTCAAATAACCATTACTCCGTCACTTCTTTAATGATTACAACGGGACAACGAAGTGCTTTGGGCCCTATTCAAGACCAGCACGCATTGGACCACCTAAACAATGGATCATATGAATTCTAAGGACAATGTAGAAAAGTACCATAATTCTTCTTACCCGGTCCAAAGAGTGCTTGACCAATTCAAATGACCACATCATTATCACTTCTTTAAATAATGAATGTAACGGGACCACGAAAAAGGTTTGGGCCCTAATCAAATCCAATACGGTTTGGACCACCTAACAGTGGGTAATATCGATTTTTTAGACAGTGTACAAGTGTACTTTAATACGTCTTGCCGGTCCAAAGAGAGTTTGACCAATTGAAATGTTCCCTACACCATCACTTATCAAATCCAGCACGCCTGGTACCACCTACCCCAATCATGGATCATATGCAAGGTGTGCTAGTTTCTTGTCTGAAATATGAAGTTCAAGTTGGTAAATTTTAATTCAGAGACTTTTTTTTTAGTAAAAAACACATATTGAGGCTCAGACATAGAAATTTATTTGAGGAGGCACTTCAAATTTTCCACAACCTAGTACTCCAACTGAACACAGTACCCCAAATTGTACTGTATATCAAGATTAGTGTGAGGTGTGCTAGTTTTGTCTCTCCAAGTAGAAGTAAAAGTTAAAAAAGTTGCAAACCAGAACTCTCATCTAGGTCGATAACTCAAATTAATCTATTATGGAAAACAAAATGTAAATCATTTCTTGGTTTCGATGATAATCGTAACCTATGCATTCATGCAGGCGGAGAGTGTGTGTGTGCGTGTGTGTGTGACGCCTCGCTTGTAAGCACGATATCTCAAGAAGGGAAGCTTGGACCAATCTCATAGTTGGTGCATATGAGTACAACATTGAGTAGAAAAAACCCTTTTGTTTCGTGGGGAGTCAAAGGTCATTTGGAGTCACCAGGGGCCAAATAGTGTAAACCTTGTAAACACGATATCTCAAGGAGGTAATCTTGGACCAATCTCATATTTCGTGAGTAGGAGGACCACGTTTAGGAGCAAAAGCCTACAGTTTTTTGTTGAGGTCAAAGGTCACTTGGAGTCACCAGGGGTCAAATTGTGTAAACCTTGTAAACACGATATCTCTAAAAGGAAAGCTTGGATCAATCTTGTATTTCATATGCAGGAGTACCACATTAAGGTCAAGATCCCTATTGTTTTTGGTGGAGGTCCAAGTCCATTTGGGGTCACTAGAGATCAAATTGTGAAAACCTTGTAAACACAATAACCCAAGAAGAGAAGGTTGGACGAATCTCATATTTAATATGTAGTTGGTACTCGTTCAGTACAAGATTTTATTGAGGTCAAAGGTCAGTTGGAGTCACCAGACGCCCAAATTGTGGAAGCCTTGTTTTATAAGCTACCGTATCTCCCACCGACCAGCCTATCAGATAACATGTGCGTTACGCCTCATACGAATAGGAGGCTATTGGCAATTGGAAATGAGCTTATGGGCATCCGTAGAATTTAAACTCAAAACTCAAAACTGAAAACTCTAACATATTTGCATTGGCTCGGAAGTATGGAAAGCCATTTTAACATTTAATCGGGAATTTGAGCTATCTTAATTTTTTTCTTATTTTAGATAGGCCTATCTAAAATTCTATTTCAGATATCTAAATTAAATTCGAGATATCTTAAATTTAATTCGAGATATCTGAAATTGAATTCGAGATATCTAAAATAGATTTCGAGATATCTGAAATTCTATTTCAGATATCTGAAATTGAATTCGAGATATCTGAAATTGAATTCGAGATATCCGAAATTGAATTCGATATATCTGAAATTCTATTTCAGATATCTGAAATTGAATTCGAGATATCTGAAATTGAATTCAAGATATCTGCAATTCTAATTCGAGATATCTGAAATTGAATTCCAGATATCTGCAATTGAATTCTAGATATCTGAAATGCATATGCAGAAATTCCCGATTAAATGTTAAAATGGCACGTATGGGAAGCCATTTTAACATTTAATCGGGAATTTTCAGATATCTGTAATCGAATTCAAGATATCTGAAATTCTATTTCAGATATCTGAAATTGAATTCGAGATATCTGAAATTGAATTCGACATATCTGAAAATTAAATTCGAGGTATCTGAAATTTTATTTCAGATATCTGAAATTGAATTCGAGATATCTGAAATTGAATTCGAGATACCTAAAATTCTATTTCAGATATCTGAAATTGAATTCGAGATATCTGAAATTGAATTCGAGATATCTGAAAATGAATTCGAGATATCTCGAATTCAATTTCAGATATCTGAAATTCCATGGTATTTCGAGATATCTGAAATTGATTTTAAGATATCTGCAATTATTTGTAGATATCTTAAATAAATTGGAGATATCTGTAGTTTAATTTGAGATATCTGAAATTATTTCGAGATATCTGAAATTCCTTATTAAATGTTAAAACGGCTTTCCATACGGAAGCCTTACTTTGCGTGTAAAAAGGTGTACGTTTTGTAGTACAGCGGTTCTATTGGACGTTTTCCGTCGTATTTATTTCAGGTTGGATGTAGTTTCGTTGTGACCAGGCAGCGTTTATGAAACTTAACAGTTCGTCTAGTTAGATTTTTTCAATGACCAATCTCAATGCGAAATAATTGTGTCAACGGTCTTAGTTGGCAGTGATTTCACGAGCTTTGGTTTGGATCGGCTGTTGATCTCAATTTGTGTAGTCTCTTCCACCAGTTTCAGCATAGCTAGGCCTTAAAAGTAACGTTCGACTTTCGTCAGATATATGATTATGGGACAACTTGAACACACCTGGCTAGGCCTGTGAGCAATATTATGTAGGCCAGCAACAGTTGGGTGGAATAGTGTTCGTTAACACAACAACGTGAAGAATACCAGTCATAATACCAATACACTTAAAATGGCAAAATATCTCCTTAATTATTTCTTAAGGCATTTTCCTACTGGCTATCAGTTATTATTTGCAAAGTGTAGAAGAATTTAAGGAGTTTTGAGACAAGTCTGCTTTTGTTGTTGCTAGGTGTTTTTGCAGACGTTTTACTAGTAATTGAATTCAAAGACATAACATTAGGCCTATCTGCTTATTTATGATTCTGCAACATGTTTTACTTTGTTCAACACTTACTTTTGTTGGAAAAAGTTTAAATTTCATACTGCCAGGGGCGTCAATCCGATTTGAAACGTGGTGGGGGGGGGGGGGACGTAATCGATTCGAGTATTCCGACCGCAAGTACTATCTAAGCGGAGCGCCACAATCGGTTGGCGCGCAGCGTACCAAGAAAATTTCAGATTTTAATACCTGCCAGATCGCTGGAGATGGCACTTGCCAGGCTGGATAGCAGCCATCTAGTTGCGTGATTTCGGGAGAAAAATTCCAATTCGTCACTCAGGAAATCTGCAATAAAGTTCATGCGACCTTCATTTTTTGTGGATTATTTCTTTTATAAGTGATTCCAATTGACATGAACAATAGAACCCAGAGATCGCTGCCAGATCGCTGGAGATGGCACTTGCCAGGCTGGATAGCAGCCATCTAGTTGCGTGATTTCGGGAGAAAAATTCCAATTCGTCACTCAGGAAATCTGCAATAAAGTTCATGCGACCTTCATTTTTTGTGGATTATTTCTTTTATAAGTGATTCCAATTGACATGAACAATAGAACCCAGTGCAAGTTGACAAATGATGTGGCGAAGTGGAACCCCAGCACCATTTTGCCTTTGTTTCAGGATAGAATACCCCTCATTTGTTCGAACCCATGACAACTAACAATCTGTGAATAAATTTACTTCGAAATGGGCACATTATATTGCACCAAGTCGGTAAAGGAATGACCCCAGGGCCTCAGATATAGGCCTATATCAGGGGTGGGCAACCTTTTTGAATGAATGGGCCAGATTTTAGGAGTGAAAGATTGACAGGGCCGCACCTTACCAACGACCTGCTGTTGATTTCAAACCGTTGCTTCCGAGGACGTTCAAGCAACAGGTGTGTGTACTAATCTGTATTCACAAAAACATAATGTCAATATAGTCCAATTGATAATTAATGGTGATAATAGACCTACCTAACAGCATCATTAGTGCAGATAAATTCTAAGCAGCTACTTCGTTTTTTGTGATGATGTAAAATAGATTGATTTTTTTCTTTTTTCTTGAGACATCTCACGGGCCGCAAAAAATCACTGGCGGGCCGCATGTGGCCCGCGTGCCGTAGGTTGCCCACCCCTCGCCTATAGGAACGATGTCCCAAAATGTCCCCGGACATATAGGCGAAGGAAGCTATCCGCCGCGACTGCATGTGAGTATCTCGACTTGCCGTCCTGGGAGTCATACCACAAAGTGGTGCATTTCCTCATACGCCATTATTAATAATTTAGATAACTAACTAATTAGGCACAGCCCAGATCCGAGTTCGTATATTGAGCTTAGCGCAAATTTGGACAAAAGTCGTCATACGCCAGCATGTTAAACCACTAATGACTTTTAATGCCACCCGTGACACACTTCCAATGGGACTGTGTCAGTTTAAATATTTTGCTAGGTCTACAAGAATGTACTTCTATGAAATTTGAAACAAGGATGGCAAGACAAACCACTTTAAGTATGTTTTAGGACCTCACACATGCGCATGTATCGTCAGACTTAGAATAGGTCCCATGTGAGTGGTGGCTAAAGTGATGAAGGCATCAAAATAAATCAGTGGTTGTTCGTTGGAGTCCTCACGCAAGTTACCTCGGTTGCTAGGTGGATCTGCATCTGGTAATCGGGTGAATTCTGGTCGGAGCGTACTATGACAACCGTGTACCCAGGGACGTAGCTAAGGCCTGAAGATTGGGGGGAGGGGTGTAGTGGCTGAAAATCCAACTAGATGGGTTTTGAAGCCAGAAAATTTCGACTGCTGCTTTCCTCGCGCTACTCGTCAACGATATGGTCAGTGTCAGTCAGACACCCAATCTTTCGCGACTGCACTTTTGTTCTGAACTTTTTTCGATACATTAGTACCCACTGGCACTCATTTCACAAACTTATTAGCCCCCCCCCCCACCCCAACCAACAATTTTTGTGAAAATTCGGGCAATATGCTGATAACTTTTCGGGCACCTGCTGAAAGAAAGATTATTTGCAATGTGTTTTTCAGTGGTTAAACTTATATAAATATTACCATTAATATTGTAACGACTTCCCCAATAATTCTAACCAATATGGAAGGTTAATAAGACGGAAAATTATTGTATGTTATTTGCATGCGATGTAAAAACCGATGCATGTCTATATAATATGCACATTAACATGTGGAACGTGCGCGCGAAAAAATTGGGTTATATTTTTCGGGCAAGTCGCTACAACCCCCCCCCCCCCCCCCCCCCAAGAAAAATCAAAATGGGCTCCTACGACTATGACGGTAGTTCTATTAGGCATTTTTTTTGGAGTATTCAAAATCATAAGAAGTTTTGTACGGTGGAGTATAAGAATCGCGAGATACAATTTCTCAAAGTGGCAAGGAAAACGTGGTAAATATGACAGATTAAAGGTCAATTTTGACCGAAATTTTTCAATTTTTAGGTCATGCATAATCACAGGAATAAATGAATAGGCCTAAGTAAACTAGAGTGCGACAGTCGGACATTCCGACTGTCGCACTCCAATTTTCCAACTATCGTCAGTTTTACCAAGTTTGGGGTGAGACACCCCCACACCCCCTCTAGCGACGTCCCTGCGTGTACCCAGTGTTCTCACTGTGGAGTAAACTCCGGTATCACTCAACAACAATGTAACATGGGATGCGCTGCCACGGAATGTGCTTCCTATTTCATTTCCCCAATATTAGGGAACGGGCACCGTCTTTGAAACACCATCTACAACTAAACAACAACTATATATGTACAAGCTTTGGCTCTAGCTATGAAGTGCTATCTCTTATGATATTGACGGAGCGCACTAGTTTTCTACTGGAATCGCCTGAAGATGCGGCGTCTGTAATCCAAGGAACCAACGAACTTCTCTGCTAACTCCTCAGGCTTCAACTGGGCTAGACGTTCGCGGTGAATATGGCACACCATCACATGGTTCAGCCTCTGTTGAGTCATGGTGCTCCGTAGCCATGTCTTCAAACGCCTCAAAGCACTAAAAGATCTCTCGGCTTCCGTCGAACTGGCGGAGGAGACGAGGAGCAACCGCAAGAGAGCTTCGACTTCACCAAACATAGCCCGTACCGCTGGATTCATCGACTTGAATATTTATCATACCCTTCAACCGACGACGACTGGAACTGGCCTCGAAAGAAAGACAGACTAAGCTTAAGATTGTCGGAGAGCTCAGGGTACCAACTCACGATATCTGGGTGGAATTCTCCATTCAGCAACGTTGAGTTATTTTCGATGATATGAATCCTGAGATGTGTTAGCCCTAACCAAATAGACACTACTCTTTATCCAAATGTGTGTGTGGGGGGGGGGGGGGACATTTGATATTGTTTTTCCCACCCATCGAAATGTGGGGGGACGTGTCCCCCGCCCCCCCCCCCCTAGATTGACGCCCATGCATACTGCAAAGAAACATGACTTTCCAATGCGCAATTACTTAGCACCAATTATCTGCCTAACCTTTGTTCATAAAAAGTATTTTAAGTTGCAGATCTGTACTTTGGAGACTTGAACAACAATCATAGGCCTAGTGGCGAGTGTAATTTGGCGAGTAGATTTTTAGTCACGGTCGCCAAAAAACAAGTACTTTTAAAAATATTTGTCGAGGCCTGAAAACCTTCAAAACATGATTTCTCATGGTAGAAATCATGGATACTTTTCATATAGATTTGCCATGTTGAGTACAATATACCTTTTGCTTGTGAGGTCAAATCTCCTATAGGTCACCAGACGTCCAACTCTGAAAACCCTTTTACATGATATGTAACATGGAAATTGTGGATACCTCTAATACTTGGTGTGTGGATTCATAACATTGAGTACAAGACCCCTATAGTTTTTGGTGTATAGCCACGTACAGTAGACTGACATGTGTTTATTATGCCATAGTGTTACTTGTATCAAGATGGTGTTTCGGGCCATTTCTATTGTAACAGCTAGTTCTGGTTATACTAACAACCAGAACTCTAGTGCACTGAATTTATCGAAACCTCAATGCATTTTGCATTCTGGTTAGATGATTACACATTACGTATATACCGCGCATGTAGAGAGGTCCGAATCGGGGTTAAAACCTAAAGGCCACTTTTAGTCGAGAAATAGGCTTTGTTACCGATAGTGGAGATACACCACGTGAAAGAGGAACCTTTCTACTTCAATGTGGTGCGATAACTTAAATGAATTGATTTTGAAGGGGGGGGGGGGGGGACATTACCTTTTTTATTTATTCACGAATTGAACAACATACGAAAGCTTAAAATTGCCAGCAACATAAGAAAACTTTGCCCCAATAAGTCAACATAACAAGATAATATCTTATCAAAAATCAGAAAAATGTTGGATTGCTCAGTTGCTTTAACTGAGCAATTGAACACTTTTCTTCAAAATATTTATTTGACAACTTATCAAATCTCGTCAGTTCAACATTTTACTGCAAAATGTTCAATTGTTCACTAAATTCCAACTGAGTAATTGAGCAATTTTCTTCTAATTGTTGAATTGACCACTTATAATATGTCGCCAATTCAACATTTTTCTGCAAAATATTAAATTGTTCACTTCATTCCAACTGAGCAATTGAACAATTTTCTGCAAAATATTAAATTGTTCACTGCATGCCAACTGAACAATTGAAAAATTTTCTGCAAAATGTTTAATTGACAACTTATCATGTCTCGTCAATTCAACATTTTTCTGCAAAATGTTCAATTGTTCACCTCATTCCAGGTGATAAGTGAACAATTTTCTGCAAATGTTTAATTGACAACTTATCACATCTGGCCAATTCAACATTGTTCTTTCTTTATAGGGTGTGAAAACTCGCGCTCAAAGAAACGTCTCATGCCGGTAATCTGACCTAGTTTCGAATGAGGTAAAACAGAAGTGTTAGACACCACCATCGATCACAGAAATACACACACAGCTTGCTACCGTCGATAATTAGACACTAGTGTACAGTCACTACATGCAGCTACGGTCAATACCCACAACACAGTGTACATAACAGCGATGGACATCTCAGGTCCAGCTAAAGGTAACAAGGTATCACATATCATTACTGTCTGCATTTTGTAGCGACAATAAAAAACTTCACTTGCAATTAACGGAAAGTAAACCTTTTCAGAGGGCGGCATGCGGTTTGGGGCGAGTCTTCAATGTCTCTAAGCAATAATGTTGCCATCCATCCATTGAGCTGGAAGTGTCCAACAACTATAATATCATCACTAGGACATTCCAAAGTCCTCTCCGTCTCTACAGCACGCTGCACTGCATTTTATAACCCCCAGAAGAAATTTCCTTTCCCTCTTTCTCACCCCCTCCCCATCTACCTGCACAACTCCAGCCCCAACCAAACATTCGTCCTACAATACCATGCATTTAATGTCGCTTCAGTCGGCAGGGCAGAGAAAGCATAATTCATGCCAAATAAAACTACAAATAAATATAACATCAAAAATGTGAAGGATGCATGTCGACCCGCTTAACGTATATGAAATATTTTTACCTAATACTCATACCTATAACTCATTGATTGTAACAAACTTCAGAATCTATCGGCTTCCGTACTGCTCACAGCGAGGACTGTATAACATACCACTGAACCTTGTTTAACTCTCCTCAATCAAAACCGCTGGACTACTTGGCTCATCAGAGGCAACCCAAAACTTCAACGAACAAATTAGGTATAAGAATAACATAACAATTATTCAAGGGCAAATGGTGGGATATCAACCATGGGGGGGGTCCATTTTTTATAAGAATATTCTTTGGTTGAGTTATTAGAATTCCGAACACAATTATGGACTTGCATTAAACAGAAGACTGAACTGATGTTACGACGCCACATCAATTTAACCGTATGAGCATGTCAGATGTGCAGAAACATGGCCTTTTAAAACAGAGATATTTATAGAAACATTAGTAGCACTCAACAACCAAACAGGTGCAACGTACATAATATCGTGACGCAGCATTACTTCGCAAACAACAGTGATCGTGACAACGAAATTGTAATGTAGTAAATATGAAGTAGTATACCGCCACCTTTCTGTTATTAACTTTATATACCGTATTGGACGATCACGGACAAATTTGAAGATTAGAATATAGTACGTAGAGCTTCATAACACACGTCTCTTGTTTGCTCTCTTCCTCTTTGTTCATTCTATTTGCCCTTACCTAACACCGAATGATATCACAATGGCGACGAGCATCCAACTAATATTCGACAAACGTTCCTGTAAGATATTAAGTTCATTAACAGTTCTCTTTTCAACTTCTTCGTGAGCAAACAACGCACGTTTTTTTCTATTTCGATTCAAATTCGACGCAGCTGTTTCCACAATTTGACATTTACGGTGCCAACGTTGGACCAAGATGGGGTTAAGTGGCTACGGGGTTTTGAAAATTACTTAATCGCTATGAACATTGAGGAAGATGTACGTAAACGGGCATTGATGCTGCACTATGCAGGACCCCAAGTATACGATATTTTTGACACTTTTCCAGACACTGGGGATGCCAAAGATTATAACATAGCCAAAGATGCCCTATCAAAATATTTTTCGCCCAAACCAACGTAGATTTTGAGACCTATAGCTTTCGCTCAGCAAGGCAAGAGTCGTCGGAAACTATCGATCAGTACCATACGAGGCTCAGGCGTCTTGCCGCATCATGCACTTTTGGCGACACAGACAGAGAAATTAAAAGTCAAATCTTACAGTCGTGCGTATCGAGTCGACTACGCCGCCGAGCACTACATGAGGATATGAAACTCATAGATTTACTTAACCGGGGCAGGTCATTTGAGATATCAGACCAACAAGCACTGCAAGCAGGCATAATGGAGGAGAACAATCAAACGACAACTGTCAACAACATCCGTAAATCTCAACAAAGACCTTTTCATTCTCACAATCGCCAACAAAAGCGTTCCTTATTCAACGGCAAAAGTAATCATTGTCGCAACTGCGGTGGATTGTACCCTCACCCAGATGGTCCGACAACATGCCCAGCATATGGAGCGGATTGCAGGTACAGCCACAAGCTGAATCCCTTTGTAAAGCACTGCCAGTCCAAGAAACTGTAACATGGAAAACAGCCCAGGCAAAGCCAACCCAACCGCACCAATCGGTCTCGACACAATGTACATATGCTCGAGGATCACACCACCAGCACCGACTGTAACTCCAGTGACTCAAGCGACGACAACTATGTGTATAGCCTCAGTCAAAGAAATTATGCAATCTCTCACACATCCATACTGATTCTGAACACGCCCTTAGACTTTTTCATCGACACTGGCGCAGGTTTTAACATTCTTGACAAACTAGCATACGACAGTCTCCCTAAATTCCCCGACACTGAAACCGTCTCATATTAATGTGTTCGCATACGGATCGAAAACGGCAATACATATCGCATAAACATTTGAGTGTGTTGCGGAATCCAAAGCAAAACTCGCGTTCGCAGTTTTCAACGTTCCCGCTGATACGCAACATACGTTGCTTGTTAAGCCACTGCACAGCATCTGAACTTGGTATTGTGAAAATCATCAACGCTGAGATGAAGCCAGTATACAGTCCCAACTCGGCAAAGAGATCGACCCAAGCAAGCAAAGGAATTGGGGAGCTAAATGATTATCAACTCATAGACGACACTGTTGCACCCGTTGCGCAACCCCACCGTCGTATCCCTTTCCACGTTCGGAAGAGTGTGGAAAAAAGAGCTCAAAATCCTAGAGGAGAACGATATCATTCCAAATATAACAGGCTCTACTCCTTGGATTTCCCCAATTGTCGTTGTACCCAAAGCTTACAACCCTGACAGAGTAAGACTTTGTGTTGACATGCGCTCACCAAACAAAGTCATCAGACGCGAACGTCATATCACGCCAACGGTAGACGACCTCTTTCACGACATCAATGGTGCCACGATTTTCTCCAAACTTGACCTCAATGCTGGATATCACCAAATCGAGCTAGACGAAGCGTCCAGATTTATCACGACTTTTTCTACGCATGTTGGTTTAAGACGATATAAACGTCTCAATTTTGGAATTTCATCAGCAACCAAAATATTCCAAAATATCATTAAACAAGTTCTTCACGGTATTTCTGGCGTAATCAATTTTAGCGACGACATACTTGTTTACGGACCGTCACAAGGCGACCACGACAAAAGTTTGGAAGCGGTGTTCAAACGTTTAAGTGAACACAACCTTACTATCAACAAGGAAAAGTGTACCTTTTACAAACACGCTTTGGAATTTTATGATTACGTGTTTTCTCGACAAGGCATCTCTGCAGACCCAAAGAAAAAGCGTCCAAACAGAATGCATCTCCAACTAAGAACGCGACATATGCACGCAGTTTTCTCGGCATGATAAACTACTGTTCCCAGTTTATTCCAGACTTCGCAACACTCGCCCAACCATATCCGCGAGCTAACCCACAAAAACTCCAAATGGTCATGGACAGAGCGACTTCAGACATCGTTCGAGCAACTGAAAGCCCACCTAACGAGCATCAAAGTTATGGCTTATTTCGATTCCGGAAAGCAGACCGAGCTAGTTGTAGATGCTAGTCCTGTTGGAATTAGCGCAATCCCCTCACAGAAGGGAAATGACGCCGAATCACAACGCGTTATCGCATACGCTAGTCGCACCCTAACTCCCGTAGAACAACGCAACTCGTAGACAGAACGTGAAGGTCTCGCAATTGTATAGGGATATGAACATTTCCGATTGTATCTTTTAGGATCACATTTCACGTTAATCACCGATAACAAACCGTTAATGATAATATTTAATAACCCTATGTCCAAATCCCCTGCTAGGATTGAACGACGAGCGTTACGACTAGAATCATATCACTTCACGACTCAGTACAAGCCAGGAACAAGCAATCCTGCTGATTATTTGTCACGTCACCCGTACACCAACAACACACCAGACAAAGACCACAAACTGACTTGCGAAGCAGAACAGTACGTTAACTACGTTTCTGCTAACGCTGCACCTAACGCAATGACATTGACAGACATCATCGATTCGTCAAATTATGACGCAACAATTTCTGCCGTTGTTGACGCCATCAACAACGATAACTGGCATATTACCATAGGTACATGTGACGACACTGTCGACAAACCAGCACTCAGGTCAATCCATACCATCCGTAATGAACTGACCGTTATGAACGACAACATTCTCCTACGTGGGACAGGGGTGAGGGTTGAGGGTTGATGGTTGAGGGTTGAGGGTTGAGGGTTGAGGGTGAGGGTTGAGGGGTGAGGGTTGAGGGGTGAGGGGTGAGGGGTGAGGGGTAGTGAATCGCAGTCAGTAGGGTTGAAATATTATCACGTTAGATGTGCTACCATAGTATTACTCTCCTATTTACATCTTCTGTCTATTTTCCCCGTGAAATACATTCGCAAATTTTTTTGGTCTCTCTATAAAACTTCATCAAAGTGCAACCTTTTTTTCCTTCTCCTTCTAAACATATTACTTTCCTCTGTGAATACATGATTTTAATATGCATAAAGAAGAACAAATACAACTTCAACACAATTGTCAGGATTACATCATTCACACTGCTGTTGCCAGATGCTTTCACAAATATTATCCCCAAATTGATGATATTAATATCTTCGCAATAACATACAAGTATACCTGCACGTGTTTGGCCAAAATATGTTGACGGTTTGGATCATCAGCCCAGAATTAACGGTGAAGCGATGTCATCAGTCTTGCATAGTAGACAACCTGCAGTCTTTGAAGTATATGAGAATGCCTTTGCAGAATCTCTAACACTTCTGGGCAAGGTACCTGTGCATTTCCTTTTTCACACATAGCAGGCGCGTATCCAGGGGGCGTTGGGGCGCGCGCCCCCAGGATAAGAAAAAAGGGGAGAGAAAAAAAAGAGAGAAGAAAAAAGGGAAAAAAGAGGGAGGAAAAATGAGGAGGAAGGAAGGGAAAAAAAGAAAGAGGGGAAAAGGAGAAAAGAAGAATAGGAGAAAAGGAGGTAGCCTGAAGAAAAACGCCAAGATACCGGGAAGAGAAAGACGAACAGTGACATAATTACAGCGCTGATCCCTATTATATACACAGGGTAGCCAGTGACGGATCGAGGATTTCGGAAGGGGCGTGCGCCTCAACCTACCCCGTACACTGACAACTCTAATTTTGACGTTTCCATTTTCCTCTCTCACTAAAATATATATGTAGTATATCATGACGCGTGTGTGTGTATTGCACAATTGTACAATTGTGCTATGAAACCAACTGTGGCAGGTCTTCAACTCGATCGAGTCGTCGGGGAACATGACGCATTTAGGTATTAGACCAGGATCTATATGCGAACTGCACTAGACATGTCCTTCGATGCAACAATGCCTTCCAGAGAAAAAATGTTATACACTCCGACTTGAATGCTAATTGTTACCCCAAACCTAGTACCGTAACTCATACAATGAATCTAAAAATTAAATTCCGCATGCGATTTAGAATTGAGCACATTTCCTGTGAATATCATGTAGTGGGTCCAAGGGCGTATCATTACCGGGGGGGCGGACGCACCCATCACTTCTTGAGATTGTTCCCATCTGCATGAAAACGCGCGCCCACAACCCTACGCCCACCCATCTGATCGCTTCCCGATGAGTTACGAAACTTAATTAATGACTTTCGCCTGTACCAAGACAAAATCCGGCAACACACCACTTCATCGATGATAAGTGATCGGGTTGCGTGTTAGTGACGTCTGGAGGTCGAACACTCTCCACATGGAATGTGACCACTCCCGATTTTACAATTTCCCAAAATCAGGCCCCGAAAAATCCCAAGAAATCCCAAAGACATTGTACTGTATGGATATCTAGCGATATCTATATATAGAGATGAAAATCCCAAGATATTCCCTAAACTGAAAGCAAATAGAGAATCGAAGCCTTCAGTGTGTAATGATCTTAAAACTGCGCGTCTTTCTAAATGAAAAGAATGTGGGGCATTGCCAATAATCAGATAAAAGTTATTTGTTTCAGTCTCATTTCAATTAATCGAATGTTTAAAGCGAACAGTTGATATCACATCATATCAGTAACCATGAAAATGGCGTTCCAGGATGAACAGCCTCCAAACTGTCTATATGTGTAGTGTTCGGTTTCGGAAATGTCTGGTATTTCTCATTTCCTTAAACGAAGTTTTATAGTAGCCGTTATAAGAGGCAAGTTAATATTTGTACACCAATACATGTGCGCAGATCCTAGCGGGGACAGTGGGACGCGTCCCCACCAACTTTTTCAGTGGCGGGGACATGATATACCGTGTCCACACCAATTTGTCTTGACCAAACGTTGCATTTCAAATTCCCCTGTATTGAACTTTGACGCAGTTTGTTCCAGCATTGTGCAAATGACATGCTATAAAAGACGAGAATTATTACTATTGACACTGTTAGGCGTGACTTCTCCGCTGAAATATTAACATATACACGAGACTGGTAAATTGTGGTCAGCACTAAACGGACTTTGGAGACGATAATTGGAGACGATAATCTCTTTAAACATATTTCACAACCAGTACATAGATTGACAACGTTACAGCTCTGCTGTACAAAATCTTTTTAGAACTGAAAAAAAGGTTCGATCATGCGCATTAGGAACTAGAGCCGTATCTACTATACGGCTCCGTTTGGACCCATAACCTAGACACGTAGGACCGGTATGACAAAAAAACGGTAAAGATCCCTGTTTGCAGTGATTAATGCGTTAAACAATAAACTTCTGCTGATGGATTATCACTGCTAAATCAACATATGCATTAATATGCATGGCCTCCTTTAATTTCTCCCTCTTTTCTTTAATCTTTCCTACTACCTAGTGAGGTTACAAAATATTCCGTTCATGTGCGCATTAATATAAACTGACCCCTCGTCCAATTCAACAGTGTCAACAAGGGTTGTATTATTTTGTTTATAGCATGACCAAGGTTAAATCAGTTACCATCTAAAGTAAGTAAATAGCTTGGAAAACTAACCACACAGTGTTGACATCACTGAACACACAGTGCCAACTTAGTGCCAAATATCACTTTTTAACAAAATATCACTGGCTAACATTGAATATATCAAAGAAAATGGAATGCAGAATAATAAAGTAAACCCTAAAATCAGAAATTGTTAATTAGGTGGAAAAGCACAGGAGACAAAAATTATCAACGGGTACATAGATGGCACATGCAATATGTCTTCGGGAATGAATGGCATGTTATGAATTAATTACCGTACTTGTTGTTATTTATGTTGTCTATAGTATTTTTCGTCTTTCGCTTCGAGGAGTTGGGTGTGGGACTACCGCCTCCCTTTCCCCTCCTTCCCCTTCACTCTCTCAATCACCCTCTAGACCCATGCTACATGTACATGCACTTTATGAATAAGTGGTACTTAAATAAGGACCCTTAACAACTCCATGTTTAAAGGTTATAGTCAATTTTGATATGCTGAATACCGTTAAACAAGTGTCCTATTAGTCATTTAAAGTGGGCTTAACTAACTACTTAGGTCTATAGTGTAACAACCCAACTGCAAAACATAAGACTTTTATGTCATTGTAAAACTCTACCCTCATATTAAAATTAAGTTATCGCCTTAAAATAATCCTGTAATTAGAATCTTTCAGAACCATCGTACTTGTTAAGGATATAGAAGAATGTGTCAACCAATGAAAGATTTGGACGAATAAAATAAGCAGCCTAATTTGCAAGCATAGCCAGCCCTGACGACTTGAAAGCAATGCGACATTCAAGAAGAAAAGTTGAAATTTCGACTTGCAAAATTTTCAAATTTAACAACTTACAAAAGGTAAAACGTCAAAATAAGTTTACAAATGTTACAGTTACGGAACAAATAGAAAAATGCCCCCCCCCCTTTTAGGATTTCACCCACCATGTTTTTCTGTTAGCTAGGATCCTAAGCTGTCACAATCGACTTGTTTGCCATTAAATTAGTGGTGTGTGGCCACCAGGGCTGGTGCCATGGCAGCACTATCAAAATTGGAAACTATCATATCTTTGGGAGTATACAACATAAAAACATGCCAAATTAGGACCGTTGCGATGACAACGCAAAAAAAAATTGGGGAAATTTAAGATAATTCATATCATTGTAACTAAACAACATGAAAACTCAATCAATGTGTCTTTGGCATATGTAATTCATACTTCCTGGTTGATTGAGCTTAAGATCAGGCCCATTTAAGGTCACGATCAAGGGAGTGTTAGCTCAGTGGTTAAAGCCGGTGCCTTTCAATCATAAGGTCCCCATTTTCATTGCAAATCACGCTCATGCCCAATCAAGACCATTGTCATGGCAACACGCTGCTGACAAAATTGGATTTTGAGAAGAAAATGTCATGTCTTAGCTCAAATATACAGTGACCTTAAATGATCCAGATCTTGACTGCAATCAACCCCAATCAGCGCCAAATCAAGTAAAAAAGACAATTAGTTTGTATTTTTTGGTATTTGTATATTATATGACATTTTTCTCAAAGTCCAAATTTCATCATGGCTATTGCCCGACGTGACAACAGCCCTAAATTTTAGGGATGACTTTGACGTTCCTTTTTGTGATTGGTTTCACCAGGGCAGCTTCAAATCCATATACTTAGACAAAACGTTGTGCTTTTATGTCAACTATTCTATTTAATTAAAAAGATATGACATTCTCTCAATTTCCAAGTTTTAGTGAATGTGTTGTCATGGCAACAGCGCTGGTGGCCACATAATTCAATGACAAACAAGCAAGTTGTGTGAGCTGAGGTTCTTAGCTAATCGAAAAATATGGTGGGGTGAAAATCCCTAGGGGGGGGTCTCTGTTCGGCCATAGTCTAATTAAATCTGATGGTTCCACCCAATTTTTCACGAAATTCAATGGGACGTGATATTTTCTGTCTTTTAGTTATGTTTAATAACTACCTAAAGTAGAAGTAATAAATTGTAACCCGACGGATCTCTAGAATTAGAGTTAGTCATGCAATTGTGTTTTACTATTTCATGGCTAGATGAGATCACGTGACACAAAGTTACCGCCAAACACAGAATACATGTAGGCTATTACATTGAGGCCTGGGTATAATTACTCATTTGTGTGAATACAACGTAGATTTAGTTATAGAAAACGCAAAGATCCAAATTAAATTAAACAGTAATGTTAAAAGAATATAAACACAAACCATACCCTGATATTATTCTGGCAGACGCGAATTGGCTGACAGTAATTTTTACGAAGACGTGATGTTCCTCACAAAAAGTCTAGACGAAATAGGAAATCAGCTTTTATTTCAAGCTTCCTTGAACATGGTAAATCACACATGTTCGGCACGTTGTTGCCAATGATTAAATCAGAGGCCATTGTGATGAAAACTTTTCAGGGGATCAAATGGCGTTTTAATATCGCAAAAGCGTAATTGCTGGCTAACAGCGTCTTAGTGGCGTCTGGAGATTAGCAAAACATTAATATTAATGAGAATAGTTCTCTTTTCTCTGTGCCCCTTTTAATCTTCCTCTTGAAGGGTATTTGATTTTAATTATAAATAACAAAACGACGATTAAATGAATACTGTCAATGAGAACCAATGTTAACGATCACTGTCTACAAAACTGTAGTGCGGGCATGGGTTAGAGAGGAGGGAGTGTGTGGGTGGGTGGATGGGGGGGTGGGTGGGGGAGTCACGAGGAGTTCTCGGCTAAACATTAAAAAGCATCAAAAACAAAGAAAGGAAGATTAGCGTATCATCAACATTCATGTTACATCAACATCAACATCAGCATCAACAACAACAACATCAACATCCATGTTAACATTCATGGGCACAATTTCTTTTCCTTCGTTTAATTGTTGAACAGCTTTTTGTGTTGACTTTGATCGATTTTCGGCAGATGTGATACTTACATCACAACAATAAATTTCATTACATTGACTTGTCAAATGCCACTTGAAAAGATTGAAAATAAGAAGAAAGAAAGTTTTATTGAGTTTACATTTGATCAATATTTCATAGAAACGAAATAACTGGTATATTACAAGAAGGTAAGTTATCAAATATAATGTAAGTAATGTTAATATGACTTGTTAGATGAAAAACAAAATCGAAAGAAAAAGTTTGTTTGATCTATCAGTTGCAGTTTCAAGTGGAAAAATAGGAAAAGATCAAAATTGTATTTTTACGGCGCACAAAGACGTGCCTGTTGGATAACATTAAAATGAACCAGGGACATCCAGCAGGCAAGCAGGGAGAATCCCCTGCTAGGGAGAATCCCCTACTAGTGAGGAGGGAAATACTAGTGAGGAGGGACACTTCGCCTAACCTCTGCCAATCGTAGTTCATGTGATTGAAAGATTGAAACGAGGTGGGCCACGGTTGTTTTATTCCCTTTTTTCGATCTAATGTCGTTAGTTTTATATCCAAAGAAAGAAACAAGCAGCATATAACCTCTGTTATGATTGTATAAAGTGTTTTTTTAGAGGGAATTTCTTATAAGAATGATTTCTAGCTTTCCTCCCATTTCATGGCGGTAAGTTCTTGGGATCAACGTAATCTCGAATCCTCCATGACTTGAAAGGAAATACAAAGAATGTTTCTATAGTTCACATGTTCTCATTGGTTCTTCCTTCCTTTTGACTCAGACTTACAACACCTAAAAATTACTTTCAAGATGAAATTTGTTGCATGAATATATTTGGTCAGGTGAAAAAGTTAAATTAAAGCAAAGTTCTGGATGAAAGACAGATAATTTTTGTTCTATGTCAATTATTTCAGACCCATAGAGAAGTGACGCAAATACCTCTTTCCAAATCAATAGGAGGAGAAAACTGTATTTTTATTCCGTTCTTTTATTTCTTTGTTATAGAGATATAAGAAACAATTTTCATGGTTCAGTATAACGTACCGGCAAATGAAATGAGAAGGAGGGGCGGCGGTGAAGGGAGGGTAGCTGCGACCATGAAAGGGATGCTATTGCATCCTATAACTTATGCTTTAGAGAGATTTTAGCTGCTGATAGAGTCGACCATGTCAGAGTGTTGACAAAATGTATTGCACATATAAAAGCTAAAAAACCCCATCCAAACCCCGTCCTCGTCACCAGGGGCGTATCCAGGATTTTCTAACCCGGGGGGGGGGGGGGGCGAATTACTATCTAAGCGGAGCGCCACCATCGGTTGGCGCTCCGCGTACAAGAAAATGTCTGGTTTTGATACCCCCAGATCACCCGAAATGGCACTTCTCGGGCTTGAAAATGACCAACCAGATGTACACTTTTTGCCTGAGAACCAAGTATTTCCAATAGTTTTTTCCATTTTAACCTTTTTGAAGATTGTCACCAGTCACAAATAATGTTCTACCTCATCGCATATCCTGTGGATCATTGTTTTGTAGGTGATTCTACGTCGCCGCCCACAATACCCGTCAGCCCCACTTTATAAGGTTTTAAGCCCATTATTTGTTCAGAATTTGAAAATTCCCATTTCTCGTGAATACACTCACTTCAAAACAAACCCATAATGTTGCACAAAATTTCATCTATGGACAACCAATATAGAAAAACCTCCTTGAACCCCTAACAGACCAGTCAAAATTGCACGAGTAGAGGGAAGTATGATGAAGAATGTTGGTGAGGAAGTTTTCAAAAATTCAGACACAGTTAATTTATTGGTGTACTGATATTAAAACCTCTTATAACGGCTATTATAAAACTTCGTTGAAGGAAATGAAAAAATAGCAGATATTTCCGAAACCGAACACTACACACATAGGCGTAGGAGGCGGGGAGGAGGGCTGCAGCCCCTAATTCGCCATTACTAATGTAAAAGAGAGTTTTGACATAATTGGACCTTCATGCTATTTCGCCATCTACATAAGACATTTCGTTGTTTACATTAGCATCCCTATATGATCTTGACATTGACATATTGAACGCGCGCGGAGCGCGCGAAAACTTTTGGTTATTTTTTTCGGGCAAGTCGGGCAGTTTTGAGGCTGTTCATCCCGGAACGCCATTTTCATGCTCACTGATATGATGTGATATCTGCTGTTTGCATAGGCGTAGGAGGCGGGGAGGCTGGGGGCTGCAGCCCCCCAACCAAGATTTTTGGTGAAAATTCGGGCAATATGCTGAGAATTTTTCGGGCACCTACTGAAAGAAGAAAAATTTGCAGTTGTGTTTTTCAATTTTTTGTGTGAAAATTCGGGCAATATGCTGAGAATTTTTCGGGCACCTACTGAAAGAAGAAAAATTTGCAGTGTGTTTTCAATTTTTTGTGTGAAAATTCGGGCAATATGCTGAGAATTTTTCGGGCACCTACTGAAAGAAGAGTAATTTGCAATGTGTTTTTCAATAGTTAAACTGATATTGTTATTATCGTTATTATTGTAACGACTTCCCCAATAATTAAAACCAATATGGAAGGGTAATAACACGGAAAATATGACCAAATTTTTTCGCGCGCTCCGCGCGCGTTCAACATCTTAATGTGCATCTATCATATAGTACCATCCGTTAGTGGCATGTGATGTAATAACCGATGAATGCCTATATGATATGCATATTAACATGTTGAACGCGCGCAGAGAGCGCGCGAAAAATTTGGTTATATTTTTCGGGCAAGTCGTCACAGCCCCCCCAAATCAAATTAGGCTCATACGCCTATGGCTGTTTGCTTTACAATTGAACAGGCGCCTAGCGAGGAATTTGCCAAGGGAGGGGCGAAGCCTGTAGGCAAATTATCTAAGCGTAGCGCCACCATAAGTTGGCGCTAAGCGTACAAGAAAATTTTGGCCGAAAATGCCTCCCAGATCGCTGGAAATGGCAATACCCAGGACCATTTGTTGGCGCGAAGCGTACAAGCAAATTTTGGCCGAAATTGCCTCGCTGGAAATGACACTTCCCAGGCCTTGTTAGTTGCATCTAAGCATGTTCTATTTTGAAATTACTAGCGATATCATCAAAAAAATATGCTGAAGGGGGGGGGGCGGTCGCCCCCTTCCCGAAATGCGTCATGTTCCCCGACGACACGGTCGAGTTCGAGACCAGCCACAGTTGGTTTCATAGCACAATTCTACAATTGTTTAAGGCGTATATACACACACGCGCGTTATGATAGACCATATATAGTATATATATATAGATCATTAGTGAGAGAGGAAAAAAGGAAACGTCAAAAATGGAGTTGTCGGTGTAAGGGGTAGGCTGAGGCGCACGTCCTTTCGAAATCCTCGACCCGTCACTGGCTACCCTGTGTATATAATAGGGATCAGCGCTGTAATGATGTCACTGTTCCTCTTTCGCTTCCCGATGTCTTGGCGTATTTCTTTTACTCCCTCCTTTTCTCCTTTTTCTCCTTTTCTTCTTTTTCTTTTCCCTTCCTTTCTCTACTCCTCCTCTTTTTCCCCTCTTTTTTCCCTTTTTCTTCTCTTTTTTTCTCTCCTCTTTTTTCTTACCCGGGGGGCGCGCGCTCCCAACCCCCCCCCTGGATACGCGCCTCGTCACCGTCCCTCCCTAATAACCATTCAGTCTTTCAAAATGCAACAATTGTAAACAACGTGATCAAGGTGGCTGATAATAGATCAAAATTTGATAATTAAATAGATGATTCTAATATTGTGTATTAAGCTTAATTTACACTTCTGTGTGTGCTTGGAACACATGTCTTTTTTGGGGGGGGGGGCGGGGTACCTATACACGCAAATGCCACCGTTTCAGAGGATCAGTAAACACATCAATTCACTGCGGACTAAAGAAAGTCTTGTAAGAGACGAATTCCCGATCCCTGTGTTTCCCAAATCTACTTGCATAAACTCAAACCCAATGAATCCTGGGCCTGACTTTAGAATCCGTACCATATGAATGGGAAAGCTTACTTCGAATCGGCTTGGTTTCTGTCAATTACGGCCTCCCAAATCAATAGAATAACAGTCAGTGAATAAGTGCGCTTGAATGAATTAAAGGGGTAGAGTTCCAAATGAATTAAACGAGCCAAATGAATTAAAGGGTTCCTAAACGGGCTTCTGTTTCGGGTTTTGACTTACCGTGCTATTTCCAGCCATTCAGATCCCTATGTAAGATTAGTCACATGTAGTTAACGTATTTGACGTAATAAGCACTGTACCTTCCTCATTCAAAGCGGTACTGAACTTCTTACTCCAGTTAATGATCGTCCCCATAGAATATAGTTGTAAAGGGAGACAACTTCCAGCAAGACCTCTCTTGCGAGCATAATCTTAAGCAACCTTTGGTGAATAAGAGGGTGTCACGGAATCCGCTTTGTTTTACTGCTTGCTTCGAAGTCATCGATAGTATCGGGGCATAAGCCTATTGTACATTTACGTCTTGAAAGTAAACGACATTCTTACTGCTTGCTGGCAATGTAAACAAAGACATCGAAGCGTGGGCTTCTTGTTAATAAAGATATTCAAATCCGTTGTTATAATGAGAGTAAAACAGGCGCGTAGCCAAGGGGGGGGGGCGAAGGGGGCAACCGCCCCCACCTTGAGCTTATTTTTTATTTTTTTTAATGATTTTATGATATCGCTAGAATTTTCAAAAGAGAAAATGCTAAGATGCAACTTACAAGGCCTGGGAAGTGCCATTTCCAGCGATCTGGGAGGCATTTTCAGCCAACATTTTCTTGTACGCTTCGCGCCAATTATGGTGGCGCTACGCTTAGATAGTTTGCAATTCCGAATCTACAGTTTCGCCCCTTCCTTGGCAAATTCCCGGCTACACGCCTGGATTAAAACAGGATAAATAGAGATTTCGTTGAAGGCAGTATCATTCACTGTTACCAATAGATTGTGTCCAACCAACAATGCCAATTTAAGATCGTAGAGAGTTATATCGTCAAATAGCTCAGAGGGTAGAGCAGTGAACTGGTAACCTGATGAACAGTGTTCGACTCCATCAATAGTTATATGCGTTTAAAACTTCTTTCTCTCATTCAGTAGTCCCCACTGAAGTCTTGCTATATTAAGTCAACCGTATAATTTTCTAGCTGATGTGGTGGCCGATGCTATAGAAAGAGGATGACGAAAGACTCATTCCTCGTCGGTCGTATAAATCGTGCTAGGGTTCGAGAAAGGGTTGGAGGCGATAGTACCTCTGGCTGTGGTATGGTGCTTTTTGTGGCCTAGGATCCCGCACCATGTCTCCCTTGTTGTCGCAAAAGAACACGGGAGGATGCGCAGAGGATCGGTCAAATCGACCAGAAGCGTCTAGGTGGCGTGCATGAATCCTTGCCGTTGGCCAGAGGGTCGAAACACTCTCTGCGACCGGTGTGACAGTACAGAGTGTCCCCTGTACAAAGTGTCTGCGGAGACACTTTGTACCAGTATATTTAGTCCGGTCGGACATTATCTGCTCAAAATTGTGTCCCCACCTCACAGCAAATATAGTCCGGCTGGACGAAATGTCCTGGTACAGAATGTCCGCAAATACTTTATAGTAAATTTTGTCCCGCATAAAATGTAGGCAATACGACATTCAAAAGGCAATGAATTTCATTATTTATGTATTTTAGATCCTCCTTATAGCAGGAACTCGCGATTATATCAATCATTAAAACAGATGCATACATAGTTAGATGTTCATGACATAAATGAGGCGTTGTGCGTTGCTACAAAACAAAAAATAGAAGAAAAAAAGGTTACAAGTCTTCCATCTGTAAAAGATGTTAATCATGTGTTGTTGTGATTGCTGCTATTTAATCCTCCGTATACGTTGCATGTTGTATTCGGCCACTATTTTGCGTTCATAGTCATCTTTACAGAGGGAGAGATCGCATCAACCTAACTTCCTTCCCAATGGACGGCGGGTACGGGAGAGCAACAGCTACAACAACAAATGATAAATGTAGGGATAAAAGATTACGAACTTAAAGGAGTTCAAACTTCATTGTAGCCGCATTTCCCCATCACACAGTGGGTATTTGGCAATTATGGTAATTGTACTTCATAGGTCTACGAGAGTAGCCGAGCCAATATGAAATTTCATCCGTGCGTAAAGCTCATTATAGGACGGGAACCTAGGGTGTTTTCAAGTTACGTCCTAAACGAAATCGGCAATGTTGTATACAACACTCAGGCCCTTACACAGAGTTGTGAGTGCAAGGAGGGAGGGGGGGGGGTGTTGGGATGGTAAGTTATCGATTTGTGTCCTGGGGAGGTGTCTTCGTAAGTCCGTGACCTATCTGTGATGAGTTCCAAAATATTTTTGTTTGCTAATAACAACAGGTAGCTGGAAGATACTTCCCTGACCTTGAAAATGTCATCACTGCCCCAATCCTCTCGTACGGGCCTGACACCTGTTTCTTGACTTTCATTACCACTTTTTTACACTTCCTTATTTTTCTCACTCAATCGTCGAGTCAAGGTTTTCTCCCTCTCAACAAGGTGGAGGGCCATGCCCCCGCCCCCATCCCCTCCCCCCTAAACCCCGTTGTGATGGCCATGCGAGAAGCAAATATTCATTGTATAGACAAATGGCCTTCCAGGCAATTCCAGTGATAAATGATCGTTTTTTTTCTAATTATGAAATTTTTCTTAATGGACAAAAATTGGTTCAAATTAGAAAAGAGAAAGATATTGTAACGCTTTCCGCTTCGGTGGTATGGTGAAGTACCCAGTTGGCAATTGAGGAAGGGGGTTGTAGAGAGAGACTCGAGGACACCGTTGAAAAGAAGTACACTAACAGTGCATTAAGAGTTTAAACAGTATAATTAGATAAACAATGTACCTGCCGTACATCTTTCGTTAAATGATAAACAAATAATATATACAGAAATTAATACAGTAACCTAAACACAATAACAAGGGTGGCGTACATCAACTAGCCCTGCCAAGGCAGGCTAATCCCTAATGTGTAAGCTGCCTAGCAGCGCAGCTAACTAGGCGCTGCGTCGAAGACAACGAAAGCACAACGCAGGCTAACTATCGGTACTGCGTCAAGGGCGACGCAGCGTAAGGACAACGCAGCGCGGCTAACGATGAGATTCGTCAGCCCGCGAACCCTACGCTGCGACGACCTTGCGCAGGCACAAGCAGTTACGCAGCGCAGCTGCAGAATGCATGTAGGCTCAAGCAGCTACGCAGCGCAGCTGCAGAGTGCATAACTCGACCCTCTGCAGAAGCCAAAAATAACCTAAGTCCCTAAACAACGTACAATTTCGGCATAGATTCTGCCTAGCAACTTACACTAAATATACCCCAATTTAATGCCTAAAAACGCTCCTTGCACGACATTATAAATGACCCCGTAACTGTGTAGAATCCTATACACGATTAACTGACCAATTATGAAATAGCCAGTAAGATTGACAAGTGCTATAACCCAAATATAGCCGGTCAACGCTCTCTACAGTGCTATACGAATATGAGCTAACCCCGCCCCACTGTCTACGCACCCCTAATAATTTCCCCGTATATTAAGAACAAAGGAGGCCTTGTCCACCGGACTGTTTACATAAAGCCCCGGCAGCAAGAACCAACTTCCGCAGCCAGCAATAAACTGATACTCAAACTAGAGACCTCCCAACTTAAACATTGAAGTAACAAACATTAAAACGGTGAAACAGGCAAGATAGAAAATACATACACACGAGAAAAGTACGTTGCTTTCTCGTAACAATATCTTCTTCAAAAGAGCTGCAAACAAACAAAAAACAAAGCCCAAAAAAAGTGAAAGAAAAATAAAGCAAATAGGACAGAGCAGGTTGCAATATGCTAGAGTCTTTGTCTCATCATGTTTCTCACACTTTCAAATACTTCATTTTTGTAGAGATAAGTTTGTTCAAAGAAATTTGATTAAGTAAAAATCAAAACATGAAATTGGATGATAGTCACAAACATAATATTCTGAATCTATATATCAGACTGGGCAAAGAGTGAAAAAATGATTATACATGTGATAATAACGTTACAACAGGAAGCAGACTATGTTCGGTTATAGTTTTTTCTATGAGAAGTTATCTTGAACACAATTTCCAGAACCAAGAAACACGCCTTCTTATTTGTTATTTTATGAAGCAATGAGGTGATAAAGAATTTCGAGCGTCACATCGGGTCAAGTTGAAATGAAAAATATATGGATTTCCACCGAACGAATGGCAGTGTAAAGTCAATGGCCTGTCTTTGCTTGAACGTGTAGCAGCCGGGGTACACCCCTCAGCCCGACAAGTTTTCAGTCCGACAAGTTTTCAGTCCGAAAATAAAATACACGTTTTCAGTCCGAAAATGAAATACACGTTTTCAGTCCGAAAATGTTTTCAGTTGGGGAATGAAAGCAGTTTTAATGTCATAATATCACCAATTAACTGTGACAGCCCGAACTGATAGTAAAGAAATCGATTGAATCTTTCGTATATACTAATAATTGACAAATAAGGAGTAAAGTTTTAGAAAATATATTGGAATTTTCGGTCCCCTGGGACCGCTAGGTTTAAAGTGTAAATTGCATTGATGGAATTAGAACCAAACAAACCATGACTATACAGGAAGCTGATTAAGGAGCGAAGAACGGATTATATATGTTTGTAGAACTGATAGTTGTTAAGGGTCCCAAGACTTTGTTGAGGCCGGTGTAGCAGTACAAACTGTCGCAAATATTCCATATTCAGTAAACACTGTCCTAGTCCCACTGGGACAATTTATACTGGATTTACCAGTACATTTGGTCTCCCCGGACCTTTTGTACAAGGCCAGATGGTACAGACTGTCTCCCGGACAGTATATGCTATGGTTAAACGAAGGGGGACATTATTTACCGGTTGTATATTTTGTTGTAAATTGTGTCCCCTGAACACATTGTCCGCCCTAGCAGGTACGTTAGGGAAGCAAAAATTTAATTAGTAATGGACTCTGGCAGTAATCGTATTTGTCACATTTGGGCTTCCGTATGTTTAGCAGTAAGTCGATCGTGCCGTGCGACAACTAAAAATGGAAAAGTTAGCAGAAAACGCGAGACAAATTGCCGATATTCTAAGAGATGAGAGCTATCCAAGTGGTTTCACAAAAATAAAACAGAGAAGGATCTTATG
Source organism: Apostichopus japonicus (assembly GCF_037975245.1). Lineage (NCBI taxonomy): Eukaryota > Metazoa > Echinodermata > Holothuroidea > Aspidochirotida > Stichopodidae > Apostichopus > Apostichopus japonicus. The sequence goes on from NC_092568.1 coordinate 14,050,992, forward strand.
GAGAAAAGGTCAGTTTTTCAGACTGGCTGAAATGGAACTCTTGTGTTATGAAACTGAAGGAAAGTTTTGCTATCTAGGGCTTCTCAACTCGCCCAAATCGAGGCAGCTCATACTAGTGGCATCTAAGGTAATGTCTGTAACTTACAGTATAGGATACACACTATGCCTATGGTTGTTAAATGGCGAACGGCCATTCCACAGTTAAAATATAACCAGGCCTCTATAGGCCTGATTGGTGCACAAATCATGATATTCTTTTACCACGTTTGGTCATTTGTAAAAACTCATTCGCATAAGTCAAGCAATTGCTTATGCAACATTATAATCAGTTCTATGTTTGAGCAAAGTTGTTAGTGTATGAACAAAGTTATTAGGGCCTAGTTCTTTTCGTTTTGTTTTCCCAATCCATTTTGTCATAACAAATTTTTGTGAAAAATATCATAAATTTCCACCTTTTATCGCTCTGCCTATCATAGAAGTTAACAATCATAACCAAACCATATCACTAAAGCTTACAGAGGTAGTCTGGTCTGCATGCATGCGACAATATAACATGCAACTAATGGACTATAGCCTAGCCTATTTCTAGAGGAAAGTGGCACTAATACTGTACGTAACATATTCATGTCATTAATTTGGTTGGTACGATATTGAAAGCCTGATAGTATTTTTTTGGGTGTGCCATATTCACTACATGCCAAACCGCACAGAAGAAAACTTCATAAACATCTATACCCCAATAGTGGCGATGCAATATGTACAATAATGGAAATATTCCATTTCAAACACTGATATAGAGTTGTAATTCAATTTTAGTGGCACTTTAGCTAGAATTACCAATCCTGCAGCCCATTATAATTGTGGGTTTTTTTAGGGGGGGGACAAAAAAACATGATATCTCCTTGATCATAAATTTTCTTATCTCTTTGAAGGTGCTCATCTCGGCATAGATAAACCAGACAACAGAATATGTCGAGATTCTGTTGGAAATCTATCAACGTTGATGTAACAAGATATGTTCAACTGGATGTCAAAGCGTCATTATTGTCCTGTAGACCTACGAACAATTCTCCATAACATTCCTGTAACTGGATTATGGAAACAGGTAAATTCTCAAACTGTTCTAATTGTACAGGTTGTCCGCAGCATGCAGTGAAGATTAACTTTAGTTAAAGTCACTCTGTCTGGACAAATTGAAAATTTACAAGTTTAAAGGTAGCCTGTATAGGCCCTAAATTTTGGTCACTTTAATTGTCAGAAGTTTTCAAAAAGTACTTTCCTGGGGTAAGAACCCTTTGAATTGTGCCAGACATTCTAAATGATGACACTAGCTGATTGAATGTCCCAGTGAGGTAAATGTCCTCTAGGGTAGTAATAAACATACTTTAAGAATTTTGACCAAAGTGAAAATCTGGCATTATTTAGGGCCAATACAGCATACCTTTAAGCCACACTTTGGCATAACTGCAGAGCAACCATCAATAGGCATATAATTGTAAGTTGGAAAGTGGACGTACCACTTTTCTGGTTTAGTGGTTTAAGCGATTGAAAATATATGGTACAGTATGGTTTAAGTTACATTTTCATGTATGCAAGATAAAAATATTTGGCCTAAATCCACCAACACCCTGTTTCTATCAGATATCCCACTATTTTGTTTATCTAGATCTGTGTACAGAATGAAGCAATGGAATAGAACAACAGTCAAGGCAAAACCTGCAACTTGTAAATGTTTTTGAAATTAGCACCTAAATCAAATGCTGGCTTCTTTCTTAACAGGTTGGTGTTGATCTTATTGTCCGCTGCCAGTGACAGCTGCCAGCGACTGTACATAATAATACTGTCTGACTTCTATTCAAAGTGGCCTGAGACTAAGGCAGTGCCTGACAAAACTACAGCATCAACTTTTAATTTCATTACTGATGTAATGAGGTAAACATATCTAAAACATTTAATAATTTTCTGTTGTTAGTGCCAATAATGAATGGCACCATATCTGTTATTTGTACCATGAAAATAACTGATAGTGCATGGCACAATGGTCAACACTGCTGTGTTTGAGTATAAGTATTTCCACATAGGTGTAAAGCATACAGAAAGGTCATGAAGGTAGGTGAGAACCGAGAAAGTGTACTGTAAATCTTTGCAGGTGTAGTTCCCATTAATAAGTAAATGTTTCTTTTCCTATATTTACTTACAAAGATCCCACCTCTGGTTCTTAAGTGGCATATAGCCAGACAATTGTCTTTATTTGGTCTACATCCCCAAAAAGAGATTTTTCCTGGACCTGTTTCACAGAAGCAGACACAGTTTATTTGTTCAAACAAATGATGAGTAAATATTTAAGACCACATTCCACAGCTAGACATCACCTATTGTGTGTTGTTTTTCAAAAAAGTGTTGGATAGTGTGTGAACTTATTACTACTTCGCTGTTTGGACAGGAACCTCGACAAGATAAGAGAGATAATGTATCAACTGAGTTTTGGTACCATTTCTCGGTTAGGCCCCTTGAGGAAAATTGCTAAATGTGATTGTGTGTGTATTGGTGTGGGGATATTTTCTGAAACCTGGGAGAGGGACCCCTTTTCTTTGGCAAAATAAGGCAATTTTTAGGTCTCTTTGATTCAAATGATGCATGTTTACTATAATAATGGTTAGCCAGCATTATTTGTTTTTGCATTTGGGTCGTACAGAGGGTGTTTTGAACCCCCATGGATCCTGATTCAGGACTATTAATGTTTGATTGGCATTAAACAGTCAGACCATGAACAATTACATCAATAGAGCACCAAAAGGCATCAAACTTCTGTTGTATCCTAGCTTACTCTAATTTGATAAATGTCTGATATTTAATTTAATCAATATGTCACATATGTTGTATTGGCTCATGTGGTTAAAACTTAGTTTTTTGTAGTAAAATGTATGATATTTTACGCCAAAATTATGACATGCAATCTCCAATAAGAAAAGGTTGAGCCCATAAACATGTAGGTGTCACAATTAAAGATCATACAATTAACTCAATGCCTAAGCATAGTTCAGTTGTACACTATACAGTCTACACTTAACCAATATGGTGAATGTTAATTATCTTTGTAGTGGAGCTTAAACATAAACCTTTCAAAATGGTAATTGATTTTATATATGACTTACAGTGTGGCATTCACTACTCATAATATTGCTTTCAACTTTTATTTTGCACATATTTGGTTGTACTGACAGTCTCATCTCTGACCACAAATGGAGGGAGTATCTATGAAGTTAACAGAAGACCCCAGAAGACATGTCTAGACAATTTTCTTGGCAGTTTAACTTTGTTGCCGACAATAATGCTGTCGGCTGCTAGGGTACACGTTGTCAGTCCGACACGTTTTCAGTCAAAAAATAAAATACACGTTCTCAGTCCGAAAAAACGAGTTTTCAGTCCGACACGTTTTCAGTCCGAAAATAAAATACACGTTTTCAGTCCGAAAATGAGATAGACGTTTTCAGTTAGGGAATGAAAGCAGTTTTAATGCCATAATATCACCAATAAACGGTGACAGCCCTAACTGATAGTAAAAAAATCGATTGAATCTTTTGTATTAAGTCTCACATCACCGGTGTGACAGTACAGAGTGTCCCCCTGTACAAAGTGTCCACGGGGACAATCTGTACCAGCACATTTAGTCCGGTCGGACATTATCTGCTCAAAATTGTGTCCCCACCTCACAGCAAATATAGTCCCGCCGGACTAAATGTCCTGGTACAGAATGTCCGCAAATACTTCATAGCATATTTTGTCCCGCATAAAATTAAAGCATTTCGACATTCAAAAGGCAATTGAGTTCATTATATCAATAATTAGAGCAGATGCATACATAGTTAGATGTTACAGGAAATAAATGAGACGTTGTGCGTTGCTGCAAAACAAAAAGTAGAACGGGAAAAAAAGAAGGAAAAGAAATAAGTCTTCCATCTGTAAAAGATGTTAATCATGTTTTTGTTGTGATTGCTGCTATTTCATCCTCCGTATATGTTGCATGTTGTATTCGGCAACTACATTGCGTTCATAGCCATCTTTACAGAGGGAGAGATAGTATAAACCTAACCCCACCCCCCCCCCCAACGGAGGGCGGGTACGGGATAGGGAATGCAACAGCTACAACAAAAAATGATAATTGCAGAGGTAAAATATTACGAACTTTAGGAGTCCAAACTTCATGGTTGCCGTATTTCCCTAACACACAGTGGGTAAGATTTGGCAAGTATGGTAACTGTACTTCATGGCTCTACGAGAGTTGCCTAGCCAATATGAAATTTCATCCGTGCGTAAAGCTCATTATAGGACGACCGAGGGTGTTTTCAAGTTACATCCTAAACGAAATCGGCAACGCTGTATACAAAACTCAGGCCCATACACATAATTTTGAGTGCAAGGATTCGGGGGGGGGTGGGATGGTAAGTTATCGAATGTGTGTCCTGGGAAGGGGTCTTCTTAAGTCTGTGACCTATCTGTGATGAGTTCCAAAATATTTTTGTTTGCTAATAACAACCATGAAGTAGCTGGACTAGATACTTCTCTGACCTTGAAAATGCCAATACTGCCCCAACCCTCTCCGTATGTCTTGACACCTATTTATTGACTTTCATTACTACTTTGTTTACTTTTTTACCCTTCCTTATTTTTGTCACTCAATCGTCGAGTCAAGGTTTTCTCCCTCTCAACAAGGTGGAGGGCCATTCCCCCACCCCCTGCCCCCTAAGCCCCGTTGTGATGGCCATGCGTGAAGCAAATTTTCATTTGTATAGACAAATGGCATTCCAGGCAATTCCAGTGATAAAGGTTCGTTGTTTCTTATTATGAATGTTTCTTATTGGACAAAAGTGGTTCAAATTAGAAAAGATATATTAGAACGATACCCTCTTCAAAAGAGCTGCAAACATACAGGAAACAAAACAAAGCCAAACAAGGGAAAGAATAAAGCAAATAGGACAGAGCAGGATGCAATATGCTAGATTTTTTGTCTCATCATGTTTCTCACACTTTAAATATGTCATTCTTGTAGAGAAAAGTTTGTTCAAAGAAAGTAAATATGATAAAACTCAAAACATGAAATTGGATGATAGTCATGCATAAACACAAAATTCTGAATCTATATCAGACTGGGGAAAGAGTGAAAAATGATTATACATGGGATCTGGGAGGTAGGAGCCTGGGGGGGGGGCACTGTCTGTGCATGTTATTTTTAAAATGGCATCTCATATCTTTTTATAGCACGTTTAACAATTAACAATCTCAATAAATAGTATTGATAACATACTAACATATCATACATCATATTTAAGTGATATGGCCGGTGTGTATCGGTTTATAGCATATCGAGTGGTGGTTGTGGAATGAGAAAATGTCCCTCTGATGTTGTGTGCCCACCCTCACTTCCTACCCCCTGCATGGGGAAATTTAACTGGAATGATGACTCTCCCTTTGTAGCTCTGATGCAACTAAAGATATATCCATGCTTTCTAGAGCATCCTTCAAGCAGGGAGGTATTGCTTGATTAGAATGATATACTACTGTCACTCTTCTTCAAACAATATGTACTTGAAACTCTCATAATCCACATGAAGAACATCCTCTTTAGAGTTTGGTAAAGACCTCAATAAAACCATGCAGAAGTTTCCCTATTAGAATTCCCCCCTTGAACTGCTTTCCACAAACAGTAGGATTACCTATATAATGCTTTAATGTGCAACTTGATACCGTCAAAAATTTAACCTTGATTGTAAATTACAAATAAAATAGCTGATTCTCATGTATCCAACGGGTTTTTCGTTAAGACTTACACAGAAATCCATAACAGCAAAAGTTACAACAGGAAGAAGAATATGGTCGGTTATATGTTTTACTATGAGAACTTATCTTGAACACAACTTCCAGAACCAAGAAACACGCCTTCTTATTTGTTATTTAACGAAGTAATGAGGTGATAAAGAATTTCGAGCGTCACATCCCTTCGACTACGACTGGCAGTGAAAAGTCAATGGCCTGTCTTTGCTTAAACGTATAGCAGCCGACGCAATTTTCTCTCATGATATATTAGAGTGAAAGACAAGATTATTGTCGGTAACAAGTTAACTGCTAAGAAAATCGTCTAGACATGTCTTCTGTTAGCCTCATACACACTCCCTCCATTGGTGGTCAGGGATGAGATATCAGTACAACCAAATCTGTGCAAAATAAAAGTTGAAAGCAATATTATGAGTAGTGAATACCACACTGTAAGTCATATATAAAATAAATTATCATCTTGAAAGGTTATGTGTAAGCTCCACTACAAAGATAATTAACATTCACCATGTTGGTTAAGTGTAGACTGTATAGTGTACAACTGAACTATGCTTAGGCATTGAGTTAATTGGATGATCTTTTATTGTGACACCTACATGTTTATGGGATTACTGGCTCCATTTTATTAATTGGAGATTGCATGTCATAATTTTGGCACTATATTGTACAGTTCACTACCAAACCTGAAAAGTTTTAACCACATGAGCCAATACAACATTTGTGACATATTAATTAAATTTGATATATCAGAAATTTATCAAATTAGAGTAAGCTAGGATACAACAGAAATTTGATGCCTTTTGGTGCTCTATTAATGTATGTGTGCATGGTATGACTGTTTAATGCCGATCAAACATTAATTGTCCTGAATCAGGATCCATGGGGGTTCAAAACACCCTCTGTATGAACCAAATGCAAAAACAAATAATGCTAGCTTACCATTATCATAGTAAAATGTACTATTATACATCATTTTGCATCAAGAGACCTAAACATTGCCTTATTTTGCCAAAGAAAAAGGGGTCCCTCTCCCAGGTTTCAGGAAATATCCCCCACCACACACACAAACACATTTAGCAATTTTCCACAACGGACCTAACAGAGAAATGGTACCAAAACTCAGTTGATACGGTACATTATCTCTCTTATCTTGTCGAAATTCCTGTCAAAACAGCCAAGTGGTAATAAGTTCACACTTTCTAAACAGAAAAGTTCCCTGTGGTTACAATATCAAACTGTCCAACACCTTTTTGAAAAACAACACAATAGGTGGTGTCTAGCTGTGGAATGTGGTCTTGATTATTTACTCATCATTTGTTTGAACAAATAAACTGTGTCTGCTGCAGTGAAGCATGTCCAGCCAAAACCACTGTTTGGGGATGTAAATCAAATGACGACAATTGTCAGGCTATATGCTACTTAAGAACCAGAGGTGGAAACTTTGCAAGTAAATATAGGAACAAAAACTATGTACATATAAACTTGTTAATGGGGACTTAACCTGCAAAGATTTACAGTACACTTTCTCTGTTCTCACCTACCTTCGTGACCTTTCTGTATGCTTAATACCTATTTGGAAATAATTTATACTCAAACACAGCATTCTGCCATGCACTACAAGTTATTTGCATGGTACAAATGACAGATATGATGCCATTCATATTGGAACTAACTACAGAAAATTATTCACTTTTTAAGACATGCTTACCTCATCATCACATCAGTAATGCAATAAGAAGTTGATGCTGCAGTCTTGTCAGGCACTGCCTTAGTCTCAGGCCACTTTGGATAGAAGTCAGACGAGTGTTATGATGTACAGTCGCTTGGCAGCTGTCACTGGTAGAGGACCAATAAGATCTACACCAACCTGTTAAGAAAGAAGACAGCATTAGGTGCTAATTTCAAAAACAATTACAAGTTGCATGCTTTGCCTTGACTGTTGTTCTATTCCATTGCTTCATTCTGTACACAGATCTAGATAAAAACAGTAGGATATCTGATCGAAACAGGGTGTTGGTGGATTTAGGCCAATTATTTTTACCTTGCAAACATGAAAATGTAACTTACACCATACTGTACCATATATTTACAATCTCTTCAACCACTAAACCAGAAAAATGATACGCCACTTTTTGCAACTTACAATTATATTCCTATATTGATGGTTGCTCTGCAGTTAGGCCAGAGTGTGGCTTAAAGGTATGCTGTATAGGCCTTAAATATGCCAAATTTTCACTATGGACAAAATTCTTTAAGTATGTTTATTTCCCTGGAGGAAATTTACCTCACTGGGACATTCAATATCTCGTGTCATCATTTAGAATGTCTGAGCACAATCTAAAGGGTTATTACCCCTTGGAAAGTACTTTTTGAAAACTTTTAGCAATTAAAGTGGCCAAAATTTAGGGCCAATACAGACTACCTTTAAACTTGTAAATGTTGAATTTGTCCAGAAAGAGTGACATTAACTATACTAAACCTTCACTGCATACTGCGGACATCTTGTGCAATTAAAACAGATTGAGAATTTACCTGTTTCCATAATCCAGTTACAGGAATGCTATGGAGACTTGTTCGTAGGTCTACAGGACAATGACGCTTTGACATTCTGTTGAACATAACTTGTTACATCAACGTTGATAGTTTTCCAATAGAATCTAGCCATAGTCTGTTGTCTGGTTTATCTATGCAAAGATGAACACCTTCAAAGAGATAAGAAAATTCATGATCAAGGAGATATCATGTTTTCTTGCCCACCACCCCCCCAAAAAAAACAAACAAACAAACACACACAAATATATGGGCTGCATGATTGGTAGTTCTAGCTGAAGTGCCTTAAAATTGAATTACAACTCTATATCAGTGTTTGAAATGGAATATTCCCATTATTGTACATATTGCATGGCCACTATTTGGGTCTATAGATATTTAAGGAGTTTTCTTCTGCAGTGAGGTTTGGCGTGTAGAGAATATGCCACACCTAAAAAAGTACTATCAGGCCTTCAATATCTGTTCTTACCAACCAAAATTAATGAACGTGAATTTGTTATGTACAGTATTAGTGCCACTTTCCTATAGAAGTAGGCTAGGCTATATGCTATAGTCCCATAATAGCATTTTATAGTGTCTCATGCATGCAAACCTGACTAGCTCTGTAAGCTTTAGTGATCTGTTGTTATCTTTTATGATAGGCAGGGCGATAAAAGGTAGAAATTTATAATAATTTTCACAAAAATTTGTTAAGACAATTGGGTAAACAAAACGAAAAGAAAAAGGCCCTAATAACTTTGTTCATGCACTTACAACTTTGCTCAATACAACTGATTATAATGTTGCATAAGCAATTGCTTGACTTTTGCGAATGAGTTTTTACAACTAACCAAACGTGGTAAAAGAATATCATGATTTGTGCACCAATCAGTCCTAGAGGCCTGGTTATAGTTTAACTGTGGAATGGCCGTTCGCCATTTAACAGCCAATACCATATTGTGTATCCTATACTGTAAGTTACAGACATTACCTTATAGATGTCACTAGTCAGTATGAGCTGCCTCGATTTGGGCGAGTTGAGAAGCCCTAGATAGCAAAACTTTCCTTCAATTTCGGTACGCAAGAGTTCCATTTTCAGCCAGTCTGAAAGACTGACTTTGTCTCCGTAAGATCCTTCTCTGTTTTATTCTTGTAAACCCACTTGGATAGCTCTCATCTCTTAGAACATCTGCAATTTGTCTCACGTTTTCTGTTAGCTTTTCCATTTTTAGTTGTCGCACGACTTTACTGCTAAATATACGGAAGCCGAAATGCGACAGTTTGCTAATAATACGGATACTGCCAGAGTCCATTACTAATTAAATTTTTGCTACTCGAACGTACATGCTAATGCGGACGTAGTGTTCAGGGGGACACAATTTACAACCAAATATGCGACCAACAAATAATGTCCCCCCTCGTTTCATCATAGCATAAACTGTCCTGGGAGACAGTCTGTACCAACTGGCCTTGTACAAAAGGTCCGGGAGACTAAATGTACTGGTAAATTCAGTATAAACTGTCCCAATGGGACTGGGACAGTTTATACTGAATATGGAATATTTGCGACAGTTTGTACTGCTACACCGGCAAAGCAACGATGGACAGGTTTTTACTGATCAGGTCATTAATAAGAGCAACAAAATTATGATCATTTAGAAGATCGTTATTGAATTTCCAGTAGCCCGGGCCTCTGTTTTCAGAATGAATGGCTAGAATAAGATTAACCATAGAATGGTCGGACCGAATACCGGGAGAAAAGGTTATGCTATGTATACAATGCTGGAGGTTCCTAGAAAGAAGAAAGAAATCTAACCTACAATGAATGCCAGGAGTTACGTTAGAGCTCTATATAAAATTTTTGCTCAACGGATTTCTTTCCTCCACACGTCAATGAGATCAAAGATACCCATCAATGCCATATACATTCATCAAATTAGTCTTTGGCTGGCCACCGATTTTGTCCAGTTGTAAGTTGAATACAAAATTAAAATCTCCCGCAAACAGAATGGAATCGCCTTTGAAAGAATGTGCTTTGTCAGCGATCTCTGTAAAAATTGCGGGGAGTCGATGTTTGGGGCATATATAGCAATTAACGTGAGCACAATATTGTGAATTAAGATATCAATAATGATGTATCTACCGCACTGATGAATTTCTTTCTTGATAACAGTGAAATCTAAGTTTGGCTTGAATAAAATAGCCACCCGACTACAAGTAGAACCATGGCTGAAAAAATGTTTCCGCCCCATTCATTGCACCAATAACGTACGTCACCCAAACAGCTGTGGGTCTCTTGAATGAAAGATATATCACACTTACGCCTATGTAAATAAGAAAAAAGCTGCCTCCGTTTCTTTACTTGTCTAATACCTCTAGCATTATAAGAAACAATGGTTAAATCAGCCGCCATTTATATACATTTGAGGTACTGAAAGGATAGTAACAGACAGAATACATTAAAGTTAAATAGAGTTGTGAGTCAAAAGAAACTTTTTTAAAGTGACATGGAGGAGTAAGTAATAAATAAAGAAAAAAAGACAATCAAACCTAACGGATAACAAAATGTGTCCGTCAGACAAAAACCCAGTTTCTCCATATTGGGTAACAAAGGAAACGAGCCAAACGGGCAAAACAGAATACCTTAAAGAATCTTCCATAAAAATAATGACGAAACCGAAGAGAAGAAGTTAGTGTTATCACAATAAACATGGTCTGACTCGAACTGATAAAATTTTCCACTCTCCAATCCCGACTTAAGAAAGTTGTATGGTCTCCCATCACTTCCTCTCCATGCTCCACCAACGAAACAAAGCTTTGTCCCAGCCTGAAATAAGTCTTGAACCTGCTGGCTCCATTTTCTTTTTTCCTTTAAGTCTGTAATCGACAGGTCATCCAGGATATAGAGGTTCGATTGGGATGCAAGCGTGTTCAGTTTTTTCTTTCCAAAACTGCCAGGTGGTCTTCCTCTCTTTTTCATGTTATTTACAATTATGTTAGCACGTATAATTGCTTTCTTTTCTCAATCTTTTTGTAACTTTGATGGAAGATTTATATCTTTTTAAAGCCGATATCTATAGCCCCGAGAGAGAAGACGTTCTTACTCCGTCATGTCAGGCTCGTATACCTTTGTATTATAACAAACCAAAACTAAAATTCTACTTTATTTATTTAAGTCATTTCTGTCGGTCGATCTTTTCATGGAGTTGTTATGGAATAATAACTCCCTGATCTGTTCACGTCTCATGATAAAACTATTTCGATTTTACAGTACCGCACATTCGTTTGTACGGTACCGAACATTCGATTAAACGGTAAGCACATTCTATTTAACGGTACCACACATTCGATATTACGGTACGGCACACTCGATTGAACGGTACCGAATATTCTATTGATCGGTACCGCAAATTCAATTCAAATGCACCGCATATTCGTTTAAACGGTACCGCACATTCGATTTAACGGTACCGCACATTCTATTTTAACAGCACCGCACATTCGATTTAACAGTACCGCACATATAATTTAACGGTACTGCACATTGTATTTAACGGTACCGCAAATTCGATTTAACGGTACCGCACTTACAATTTAACGTAACGTATATATTTGATTTAACTGTGCCGTATATTCGATTAAACGGTACCGCACATTCTATTTAATGGTACCCCACATTCGATCTAACGGTACCGCACATTCGATAGAGAGGTACCGAGCATTGGATTGAACGGTACCGCAACTTCTATTTAACGATACCGCAAATTCCATTAAACGATACCGCACTTCGATCTAAGGGTACCGCAAATTAGATTGAACGGTACCGCCAGTCGGTAGAGCGTACCGAACATTGGATTTAACGGTACAACACATTAGATTAATTGTACCGCACTTCGATTTAAAGGAACAGCAAAATTTAACGGTACCGCACATTCGATTTAGCGATACCGCAAATTCCATTAAACGATACCGCACATTCGATTTAACGGTACCGCACATTATATTTAATAGTGCCAAGCTTCGATATAAAGGAACAGCAAGGTTAAACAGTACAGCACATTAGATTTAACGGTACCGAACATTCAATTTAACGATACGTATAACATTCCATTGAACGGTATCGCACATTAGATTAAACGGTACCGCACATTCCATCGAAAGATACCGAACATTCGTTTGAACGGTACCGCACATTCAATTAACGGTACCGCACATTCAATTGATCGGGATCGCAATGTGCAATACCGATCAATATAATATTCGGTACCGATCAATCGCATGTGCGGTATCGATCAAACGAATGATTGGTACCGTTCAATCGAATGTTCGGTACCGATCAAACGAATGTTCGGTACCGATCAATCGAATGTGCGGTACCGATCAATCGAATGTTTGGTACCGATCAATATAATATTCGGTACCGATCAATCGCATGTGCGGTATCGATCAAACGAATGATTGGTACCGTTCAATCGAATGTTTGGTACCGATCAATCGAATGTGCGGTACCGATCAATCGAATGTTCGGTACCGATTAATATAATATTCGGTACCGATCAATCGCATGTGCGGTATCGATCAAACGAATGATTGGTACCGTTCAATCGAATGTTCGGTACCGATCAAACGAATGTTCGGTACCGAACATTCGATTGATCGGTAACGAAAATTCGATCAATCGGTACCGCACATTCGATTGATCGGTACTGCACATTCGATTGATCGTTATCGCACATTCGTTTGATTCGTACCACACATCCGCACGTTCGATTGATCGGTACGGCACATTCGATTGATCGGTTTCCCACATTCGATTGATCGGTACCGCATATAAGATCGATCGATACCGAACATTCGATTGATTGGTACCAACATTCGATTGATCGGTAACGAACATTCGATTGATCGGTAAGGCACATTCGATTGATCAGTAACCGCACATCCGCACATTCGATTGATCCATACCGCACATTTGATGGATCGGTATTGCACATTCGTTTGATCGGTGCCAATCATTCTATTGATCGGTAACGCCCATTCGATTGATCGGTACCGAACACACGATTGATCGGTAGTGCACATTCGATTGATCTGTACCACATTCGATTGTTCGGTACCGCACATCCGCACATTCGATTGTTCCATACCGCATATTTGATCGATCGGTACTGCACATTCGATTGATCGTTATCGCACATTTGATGGATCGGTACCCCACATTCGATTCATCATTACCGAACAATCAATTGATCGGTACCGCACATTCGATTGATCGGTACCGAACATTCGATTGATCAGGACCGCACATTCGATTGATCGGTACCGAACATTCGATTGATCGGTAATACACATTCGATTGATCGGTACCGCACATCCGCACATTCGATTGATTCATACCGCACATTTGATCGATCGGTATTGCGCATTCGTTTGATCGGTACCGAACATTAGATTGATCGGTACAGCATATTTGATTGATCGGTACCGAACAATCGATTGATCTGTACCGAGCAATCGATTGATCAGTAGCGAACATTCGATTGAACGGTACCAATCATTCGTTTGATCGATACCGCACATGCGATTGATCGGTACCGAATATTATATTGATCGGTACCGAACATTCGATTGATCGGTACCGCATATTCGATTGATCGGTACCAAACATTCGATTGATCGGTACCGAACATTCGATTGATCGGTAAGGCACATTCGATTGATCGGTACCGCACATCTGCACATTCGATTGATCCATACCGCACATTTGATCGATCGGTACCGCACATTCGATTGATCGGTACCGCACATTCGATTGATCGGTATCGAACATTCGATTGATCGGTGCCGAACATTCGATTGATCGGTAACGCACATTGGATTGATCGGTACTGCACATTCGATTGATCGGTACCGACATTGGATTGATCGGTACTGAACATTCGATTGATTGATAAGGCACATGCGATTGATCGGTACCGCACATCCGCATATTCGATTGATCCATACCACACATTTGATGGATCGGTATTGCACATTCGTTTGATCGGTACCAAACATTCTATTGATCGGTAACGCCCATTCGATTGATCGGTACCGAACACTCGATTGATCGGTAGTGCACATTCGACTAATCTGTACCACATTCGATTGATCGGTACCGCACATCCGCACATTCGATTGTTCCATACCGCATATTTGATCGATCGGTACTGCACATTCGATTGATCGTTATCGCACATTATTTTGATGGATCGGTATTGCACAATTCGTTTGATCGGTTACTGAACATTCGATTGACCGGTACCGCACATTCGATTCATCATTACCGAACAATCGATTGATCGGTCGTGCACATTCGATTGATCGGTACCGAACATTCGATTGATCGGTACCGAACATTCGTTTGATCGGTACCGAACATTCGATTGAACGGTACCGAACATTCGATTGATCGGTAAGGCACATTCGATTGATCGGTACCGCACATCTGCACATTTGATTGATCGGTACCGCACATTTGATCGATCGGTATTGCACATTCGATTGATCGGTACCGCACATTCGATTGATCGGTATCGAACATTCGATTGATCGGTGCCGAACATTGGATTGATCGGTAACGCACATTGGATTGATCGGTATCGCACATTGGATTGATCGGTGCCGAACATTCGATTGATCAGTACTGCACTTTCGATTGATCGGACCGCATATTCGATTGGTCGGTACTGAACATTAGATTGATCGCAAAGGCACATTCGATTGATCGGTAATGCACATCCGCACATTCGATTGATCCATACCGCACATTCGATCGATCGGTATTGCGCATTCGTTTGATCGGTACCGAACATTAGTTTGATCGGTACCGCACATAAGATTAATAGGTGTCGCATATTCGATTAATCGGTGCCGAATATTCGATTGATCGGTACCGCACATTCGATTAATCGGTATTGCGCATTCGTTTGATCGATATCGCACATTCATTTGAACGGTACCGCACATTAGATTGATAGGTATTGCACATTCGATTGATCGGTGCCGAACATTCGATTGATCGGTACCGCACATTCGATTGATTGTACCGCACATTCGATTAATCGGTATTGCACATCTGCACATTCGATTGATTGATACCGCACATTCGAATGATCGATGCCGCATATTCTATTGATCGGTACTGCACTTTCGATTGATCGGTACCGCACATTCGATTGATCGGTATCGCATATTCGATTGATTGGTTCTGAACATTCAATTGATCGGTACCGCACATTCGATTGATCGTTATCGCATATTCGATTGATCAATATTGCACATTCACTTGATCGGTACCGCATATTCGATTGGTAGGTACCGAACAGTCGATTGATCGGTACCGAACATTGAATTGATCGGTACTGCACATTCGATTGATCGGTACCGACATTCGATAGATCGGTACTGAACATTCGATTGATTGATAAGGCACATGCGATTGATCGGTACAGCACATCAACATATTCGATTGATCCATACCACACATTTGATGGATCGGTATTGCACATTCGTTTGATCGGTACCAAACATTCTATTGATCGGTAACGCCCATTCGATTGATCGGTACCGAACACTCGATTGATCGGTAGTGCACATTCGACTAATCTGTACCACATTCGATTGATCGGTACCGCACATCCGCACATTCGATTGTTCCATACCGCATATTTGATCGATCGGTACTGCACATTCGATTGATCGTTATCGCACATTTGATGGATCGGTATTGCACATTCGTATGATCGGTTACTGAACATTCGATTGATCGGTTACTGAACATTCGATTCATCATTACCGAACAATCGATTGATCGGTCGTGCACATTCGATTGATCGGTACCGAACATTCGATTGATCGGTACCGAACATTCGATTGATCGGTACCGCACATTCGATTGATCGGTACCGAACATTCGTTTGATCGGTACCGAACATTCGATTAAACGGTACCAATCATTTGTTTGATCGATACCGCACATGCGATTGATCGGTACCAAATATTATATTGATCGGTACCGAACATTCGATTGATCGGTACCGCACATTCGATTAAACGGTACCAATCATTTGTTTGATCGATACCGCACATGCGATTGATCGGTACCAAATATTATATTGATCGGTACCGAACATTCGATTGATCGGTACCGCACATTCGATTGATCGATACCGCACATTCGATTGAACGGTACCAATCATTCGTTTGATCGATACCGCACATGCGATTGATCGGTACCGAATATTATATTGATCGGTACCGAACATTCGATTGATCGGTACCGAACATTCGATTGATCGGTACCGCACATTCGATTGATCGGTACCGAACATTCGTTTGATCAATACCGAACATTCGATTGAACGGTACCAATCATTCGTTTGATCGATACCGCACATGCGATTGATCGGTACCGAATATTATATTGATCGGTACCGAACATTCGATTGATCGGTACCGCACATTGGATTGATCGGTACCAAACATTCGATTGATCGGTATTGCACATTCGATTGATCGGTAAGGCACATTCGATTGATCGGTACCGCACATCTGTACATTCGATTGATCCATACCGCACATTTGATCGATCGGTATTGCACATTCGATTGATCGGTACCGCACATTCGATTGATCGGTATCGAACATTCGATTGATCGGTGCCGAACATTCGATTGATCGGTAACGCACATTGGACTGATCGGTATCGCACATTCGATTGATCGGTGCCGGACATTCGATTGATCAGTACTGCACATTCGATTGATCGGTACCGCATATTCGATTGGTCGGTACTGAACATTAGATTGATCGCAAAGGCACATTCGATTGATCGGTAACGCACATCCGCACATTCGATTAATCCATACCGCGCATTCAATTGATCGGTATCGTACATTCGATTGATCGGTACCACACATTCTTTTGATAGATATTGTAAATTCGATCGTTTGGTATTGCACATTCAATTGATCGATAACGAACATTTCGATATATCGGTAACACACATTCGATTCATCATTACCGAACAATCGATTGATCGGTCGTGCACATTCGATTGATCAGTACCGAACATTCGATTGATCAGTACCGCACATTCGATTGATCGGTACCGAACATTTGATTGATCGGTACCGATCATTCGTTTGATCGATACTGCACATGCGATTGATCGGTACCGAATATTTTATTGATCGGTAACGAACATTCGATTGATCGGTACCGCACATTCGATTGATCGGTACCAAACATTCGATTGATCGGTAAGGCACATTCGATTGATCGGTACCGCACATCTGCACATTCGATTGATCCATACCGCACATTTGATCGATCGGTATTGCACATTCGATTGATCGGTATCGAACATTCGATTGATCGGTGCCGAACATTCGATTGATCGGTAACGCACATTGGATTGATCGGTATCGCACATTGGATTGATCGGTGCCGGACATTCGATTGATCAGTACTGCACATTCGATTGATCGGTCCCTCACTTTCGATTGATCGGCACCGCACATTCGATTGATCGCTACCACACATTCGATTCATCGGTACCGAACATTCGATTGATCGGTACTGCACATTAGATTGATCGGTACGGTAATTTCGATTGATCCGTACCGCATTTTCGATTGATCGGTACCGCACATTCGATTGATAGGTACCGCACATTCGATTGATCGATTACTCATTTCATATCGATCGATACCGCACATTCGATTGATCGGTACCGCACATTCGATTGATCACCACGGCAACTTCGATTGATCACTTCGGCACATTCGATTAATCGGCACCGCACATTGGATCGAAAGGTACCGAATATTCGATTGATCGGTACCAAACATTCAATTGATCGGTACTGCACATTCCATTGATCGGTACCGCACATTCGATTGATCAGTACCGCACATTTGATCGATCGGTATTGCACATTCGATTGATCGGTACCGCACATTCGATTGATCGGTATCGAACATTCGATTGATCGGTGCCGAACATTGGATTGATCGGTAACGCACATTGGATTGATCGGTATCGCACATTGGATTGATCGGTGCCGAACATTCGATTGATCAGTACTGCACTTTCGATTGATCGGACCGCATATTCGATTGGTCGGTACTGAACATTAGATTGATCGCAAAGGCACATTCGATTGATCGGTAATGCACATCCGCACATTCGATTGATCCATACCGCACATTCGATCGATCGGTATTGCGCATTCGTTTGATCGGTACCGAACATTAGTTTGATCGGTACCGCACATAAGATTAATAGGTGTCGCATATTCGATTAATCGGTGCCGAATATTCGATTGATCGGTACCGCACATTCGATTAATCGGTATTGCGCATTCGTTTGATCGATATCGCACATTCATTTGAACGGTACCGCACATTAGATTGATAGGTATTGCACATTCGATTGATCGGTGCCGAACATTCGATTGATCGGTACCGCACATTCGATTGATTGTACCGCACATTCGATTAATCGGTATTGCACATCTGCACATTCGATTGATTGATACCGCACATTCGAATGATCGATGCCGCATATTCTATTGATCGGTACTGCACTTTCGATTGATCGGTACCGCACATTCGATTGATCGGTATCGCATATTCGATTGATTGGTTCTGAACATTCAATTGATCGGTACCGCACATTCGATTGATCGTTATCGCATATTCGATTGATCAATATTGCACATTCACTTGATCGGTACCGCATATTCGATTGGTAGGTACCGAACAGTCGATTGATCGGTACCGAACATTGAATTGATCGGTACTGCACATTCGATTGATCGGTACCGACATTCGATAGATCGGTACTGAACATTCGATTGATTGATAAGGCACATGCGATTGATCGGTACAGCACATCAACATATTCGATTGATCCATACCACACATTTGATGGATCGGTATTGCACATTCGTTTGATCGGTACCAAACATTCTATTGATCGGTAACGCCCATTCGATTGATCGGTACCGAACACTCGATTGATCGGTAGTGCACATTCGACTAATCTGTACCACATTCGATTGATCGGTACCGCACATCCGCACATTCGATTGTTCCATACCGCATATTTGATCGATCGGTACTGCACATTCGATTGATCGTTATCGCACATTTGATGGGTCGGTACTGCACATTCGTATGATCGGTTACTGAACATTCGATTGATCGGTACCCCACATTCGATTCATCATTACCGAACAATCGATTGATCGGTCGTGCACATTCGATTGATCGGTACCGAACATTCGATTGATCGGTACCGAACATTCGATTGATCGGTACCGCACATTCGATTGATCGGTACCGAACATTCGTTTGATCGGTACCGAACATTCGATTAAACGGTACCAATCATTTGTTTGATCGATACCGCACATGCGATTGATCGGTACCAAATATTATATTGATCGGTACCGAACATTCGATTGATCAGTACCGAACATTCGATTGAACGGTACCAATCATTCGTTTGATCGATACCGCACATGCGATTGATCGGTACCGAAGATTATATTGATCGGTACCGAACATTCGATTGATCGGTACCGCACATTGGATTGATCGGTACCAAACATTCGATTGATCGGTATTGCACATTCGATTGATCGGTAAGGCACATTCGATTGATCGGTACCGCACATCTGTACATTCGATTGATCCATACCGCACATTTGATCGATCGGTATTGCACATTCGATTGATCGGTACCGCACATTCGATTGATCGGTATCGAACATTCGATTGATCGGTGCCGAACATTCGATTGATCGGTAACGCACATTGGACTGATCGGTATCGCACATTCGATTGATCGGTGCCGGACATTCGATTGATCAGTACTGCACATTCGATTGATCGGTACCGCATATTCGATTGGTCGGTACTGAACATTAGATTGATCGCAAAGGCACATTCGATTGATCGGTAACGCACATCCGCACATTCGATTAATCCATACCGCGCATTCAATTGATCGGTATCGTACATTCGATTGATCGGTACCACACATTCTTTTGATAGATATTGTAAATTCGATCGTTTGGTATTGCACATTCAATTGATCGATAACGAACATTTCGATATATCGGTAACACACATTCGATTCATCATTACCGAACAATCGATTGATCGGTCGTGCACATTCGATTGATCAGTACCGAACATTCGATTGATCAGTACCGCACATTCGATTGATCGGTACCGAACATTTGATTGATCGGTACCGATCATTCGTTTGATCGATACTGCACATGCGATTGATCGGTACCGAATATTATATTGATCGGTAACGAACATTCGATTGATCGGTACCGCACATTCGATTGATCGGTACCAAACATTCGATTGATCGGTAAGGCACATTCGATTGATCGGTACCGCACATCTGCACATTCGATTGATCCATACCGCACATTTGATCGATCGGTATTGCACATTCGATTGATCGGTATCGAACATTCGATTGATCGGTGCCGAACATTCGATTGATCGGTAACGCACATTGGATTGATCGGTATCGCACATTGGATTGATCGGTGCCGGACATTCGATTGATCAGTACTGCACATTCGATTGATCGGTCCCTCACTTTCGATTGATCGGCACCGCACATTCGATTGATCGCTACCACACATTCGATTCATCGGTACCGAACATTCGATTGATCGGTACTGCACATTAGATTGATCGGTACGGTAATTTCGATTGATCCGTACCGCATTTTCGATTGATCGGTACCGCACATTCGATTGATAGGTACCGCACATTCGATTGATCGATAACTCATTTCATATCGATCGATACCGCACATTCGATTGATCGGTACCGCACATTCGATTGATCACCACGGCAACTTCGATTGATCACTTCGGCACATTCGATTAATCGGCACCGCACATTGGATCGAAAGGTACCGAATATTCGATTGATCGGTACCAAACATTCAATTGATCGGTACTGCACATTCCATTGATCGGTACCGCACATTCGATTGATCAGTACCGCACATTTGATCGATCGGTATTGCACATTCGATTGATCGGTACCGCACATTCGATTGATCGGTATCGAACATTCGATTGATCGGTGCCGAACATTGGATTGATCGGTAACGCACATTGGATTGATCGGTATCGCACATTGGATTGATCGGTGCCGAACATTCGATTGATCAGTACTGCACTTTCGATTGATCGGACCGCATATTCGATTGGTCGGTACTGAACATTAGATTGATCGCAAAGGCACATTCGATTGATCGGTAATGCACATCCGCACATTCGATTGATCCATACCGCACATTCGATCGATCGGTATTGCGCATTCGTTTGATCGGTACCGAACATTAGTTTGATCGGTACCGCACATAAGATTAATAGGTGTCGCATATTCGATTAATCGGTGCCGAATATTCGATTGATCGGTACCGCACATTCGATTAATCGGTATTGCGCATTCGTTTGATCGATATCGCACATTCATTTGAACGGTACCGCACATTAGATTGATAGGTATTGCACATTCGATTGATCGGTGCCGAACATTCGATTGATCGGTACCGCACATTCGATTGATTGTACCGCACATTCGATTAATCGGTATTGCACATCTGCACATTCGATTGATTGATACCGCACATTCGAATGATCGATGCCGCATATTCTATTGATCGGTACTGCACTTTCGATTGATCGGTACCGCACATTCGATTGATCGGTATCGCATATTCGATTGATTGGTTCTGAACATTCAATTGATCGGTACCGCACATTCGATTGATCGTTATCGCATATTCGATTGATCAATATTGCACATTCACTTGATCGGTACCGCATATTCGATTGGTAGGTACCGAACAGTCGATTGATCGGTACCGAACATTGAATTGATCGGTACTGCACATTCGATTGATCGGTACCGACATTCGATAGATCGGTACTGAACATTCGATTGATTGATAAGGCACATGCGATTGATCGGTACAGCACATCAACATATTCGATTGATCCATACCACACATTTGATGGATCGGTATTGCACATTCGTTTGATCGGTACCAAACATTCTATTGATCGGTAACGCCCATTCGATTGATCGGTACCGAACACTCGATTGATCGGTAGTGCACATTCGACTAATCTGTACCACATTCGATTGATCGGTACCGCACATCCGCACATTCGATTGTTCCATACCGCATATTTGATCGATCGGTACTGCACATTCGATTGATCGTTATCGCACATTTGATGGGTCGGTACTGCACATTCGTATGATCGGTTACTGAACATTCGATTGATCGGTACCCCACATTCGATTCATCATTACCGAACAATCGATTGATCGGTCGTGCACATTCGATTGATCGGTACCGAACATTCGATTGATCGGTACCGAACATTCGATTGATCGGTACCGCACATTCGATTGATCGGTACCGAACATTCGTTTGATCGGTACCGAACATTCGATTAAACGGTACCAATCATTTGTTTGATCGATACCGCACATGCGATTGATCGGTACCAAATATTATATTGATCGGTACCGAACATTCGATTGATCAGTACCGAACATTCGATTGAACGGTACCAATCATTCGTTTGATCGATACCGCACATGCGATTGATCGGTACCGAATATTATATTGATCGGTACCGAACATTCGATTGATCGGTACCGCACATTGGATTGATCGGTACCAAACATTCGATTGATCGGTATTGCACATTCGATTGATCGGTAAGGCACATTCGATTGATCGGTACCGCACATCTGTACATTCGATTGATCCATACCGCACATTTGATCGATCGGTATTGCACATTCGATTGATCGGTACCGCACATTCGATTGATCGGTATCGAACATTCGATTGATCGGTGCCGAACATTCGATTGATCGGTAACGCACATTGGATTGATCGGTATCGCACATTCGATTGATCGGTGCCGGACATTCGATTGATCAGTACTGCACATTCGATTGATCGGTACCGCATATTCGATTGGTCGGTACTGAACATTAGATTGATCGCAAAGGCACATTCGATTGATCGGTAACGCACATCCGCACATTCGATTAATCCATACCGCGCATTCAATTGATCGGTATCGTACATTCGATTGATCGGTACCACACATTCTTTTGATAGATATTGTAAATTCGATCGTTTGGTATTGCACATTCAATTGATCGATAACGAACATTTCGATATATCGGTAACACACATTCGATTCATCATTACCGAACAATCGATTGATCGGTCGTGCACATTCGATTGATCAGTACCGAACATTCGATTGATCAGTACCGCACATTCGATTGATCGGTACCGAACATTTGATTGATCGGTACCGATCATTCGTTTGATCGATACTGCACATGCGATTGATCGGTACCGAATATTATATTGATCGGTAACGAACATTCGATTGATCGGTACCGCACATTCGATTGATCGGTACCAAACATTCGATTGATCGGTAAGGCACATTCGATATATCGGTACCGCACATCTGCACATTCGATTGATCCATACCGCACATTTGATCGATCGGTATTGCACATTCGATTGATCGGTATCGAACATTCGATTGATCGGTGCCGAACATTCGATTGATCGGTAACGCACATTGGATTGATCGGTATCGCACATTGGATTGATCGGTGCCGGACATTCGATTGATCAGTACTGCACATTCGATTGATCGGTCCCTCACTTTCGATTGATCGGAATCGCACATTCGATTGATCGCTAACGCATATTCGATTGATCGGTACCGAACATTCGACTGATCAGTACCACATATTCGATTGATCGCTACCGCACTTTCGATTGATCGATATCGCACATTCGTGTGAACGGTACCGCACCTTCGATTGATCGGTACCGAACATTCGGTTTATCAATACAGCACATTCAATTGATCGGTACCGCACATTCGATTCATCGGTACCGCACATTCGATTCATCGGTACAGAACATTCGATTCATCGGTACATCACTTCATATCGATCGGTTTCGCACATTCGATTGATCTGTACTGCACATTCGATTGATCGGAACCACACATTCGATTCAGCGTTCCCGAACATTCGATTGATCGGTACAGCACATTCAATTGATCGGTACCGCACATTCGATTGATCGTTAACGAAAATTCCATTGATTAGTACTGTACATTCGATTGACCGGTACCGAACATTCGATTGATCGGTACCGCACATTCAATTGATCCGAACCGCACATTCGATTGATCGGTATTGCAGATTCGATTAATCGGTACCGCGAATTCGAATGATTGGTACGAAATTCGATTGATTGGTACTGCACATTCGATTGATCGGTACCGCACATTCGATTGATCGGTACCGAACATTCGATTCATCGGTACCGAACATTCGATTGATCGGTACTGCAAATTAGATTGATCGGTACGGTATTTTCGATTGGTCGGTACAGCACATTCGATTGATCGATACAGAACATTCGATTGATCGGTACTGCATATTCTATTGATCAGTATCGCACATGCGTTTGATCGGTATAGCACATAAATTGATCGGTACCGCACAATCATCTGATCGGTACCGCGCATTCGATTGCTCGTACCGCATATTCGATTGATCGGTACCGCAAATTCGATTGATCGGTACCACACGTTTGATTCAACAGTACCGAACATTCGATACATCGCTACCGAACAACTGATTGATCGGTATCGCTCATTCGATTGATCGGTAACACACATTCGATTGATTGGTACCGCACCTTCGATTGATCGGTACAGAACATTCGTTTCATCGGTACCGAACATTCGATTGATCGGTATCGCTCATTCGATTAATCGGTACCGAACATTCGATTCATCGGTACCGAACATTCGATTGATCGGTACTGCACATTTGGTTGATCGGTACCGCACATTTAATTGATCGATATCGGACATTCGATTGCTCGGTACCGAATATTCGATTGATCGGTATCGTACTTCGATTGATCGGTATCGCACATTCGACTGATCGGTAACACACATTCGACTGATCGGTACCGCACATTCGATTGATCAGTACCGCACATTCGATTGATCGGTACCGCACATTCGGTTGATCCGCACCGCACATTTAATTGATCATTACCGAACATTCGATTGATCGGTACCGAACATTCGATTGGTCGGTACCGAACACTCGATTGATCGGTATCGTACATTCGATTGATCGGTACCGCACATTCGATTGATGGGTATCGTAAATTCGCTATTGGTATTGCACATTCGATAGATCGGTACCACAAATTCGATTCATCGGTACCGAACATTCAATTGATCGTTACTGTACATTAGATTGATCGGTACGGTAATTTCGATTTGTCGGTACAGCACATTCAATTGACCGGTAAAGAACATTCGATTGATCGGTACCGCATATTCGATTGATCAGTATCTCAAATACGTTTGATCGGTATAGGACATAAATTTGATCGGTACCGCACAATCATCTAATCGATACCGAACATTCGATTGGTCTGTTCCCCACATTCGATTGATCGGTACCGCACATTCGATTGATCGGTACCTCACATTCGATTGATCGGTGCCGCACACTCGATTGATCGGTACCGAACATGCGATTGGTCGGTACCGAACATTCGATTGATCAGTACCGCACATTCGATTGATCGGTATCGCACATTCGATTGATCGGTACTGCACATTCGATGATCGGTACAGCACATTCGATTGATCGGTACAGAAATTTCGATTGATCGGTACCGAACATTCGATTCATCGGTATCGCACATTCGATTGATCACTACCGCATATTCGATTGATCGATACCACACATTCGATTGATCGATAGCGCACATTCGATTGATCGGTACCACATATTCGATTGATCGCTACCACATATTCGATTGA
Source organism: Apostichopus japonicus (assembly GCF_037975245.1). NCBI lineage: Eukaryota > Metazoa > Echinodermata > Holothuroidea > Aspidochirotida > Stichopodidae > Apostichopus > Apostichopus japonicus. The sequence continues at coordinate 14,077,360 of NC_092568.1, forward strand.
TCGGTACCGAACATTCGATTGATCGGTACTGCAAATTAGATTGATCGGTACGGTATTTTCAATTTGTCCTTACAGCATATTCGATTGATCGGTACCGCATATTCTCTTGATCAGTATCGCACATGCGTTTGATCAGTATAGCACAAAAATTTGATCGGTACCGCACAACCATCTGATCGATACCGCACATTCGATTGCTCGTACCGCACATTCGATCGATCGGTAACGCAGATTCGATTGATCGGTACCAACCATTCCATTCATCAGTACCGAACATTCGTTTGATCGGTAACGCACATTCGATTGATCGGTAATGAACATTGGATTCATCGGTATACTGTACATTCGATTGATCGGTACGACACATTCGATTGATCGGTATTGTACATTCGTTTGATCGGTATCGAACATTCATTTGATCGGTACCGCTCATTCGATTGATCGGTACCGAACATTTGATTGATCAGTCACGAACATTCGATTGATCGGTACTAAACATTTGATGCATCGGTACCGCACATTCGATTGATCGGTATACTGCACATTCGTTTGATAGGTACCGCATATTCGATTGATCGGTATCGCACATTCGATTGATCGGTATCGCATATTCGATTGATCGGTACCGCACATTTAATTCATCGGTATCGAACATTTGGTTGATCGGTATCGCACATTCGATTGATCTTACTGAACCATAGATTGATCAATACTGCACATTCGATTGATCGGTATCGCAAAAATCGATTGATCGGTACCGCACATTCCATTAACCGATACTAAACATTCCATTGATCGGTACCGCAAATTCCAATGATCGGTACCGAAATATCGATTGATCGGTATCGCATATTCGATTGATCGGTAACACACATTCGATTGATCGGTACCACACATTCGATTTATCGGTACCGAACATTCGATTCATTGGTACCGAACATTCGATTGATCGGTATCGCACATTCGATTGATGGGTATCGTAATTCGATTGATCGGTACCAAACATTCGATTAATCGGTACCGATCATTTGATTGATCTGGACAGCACATTCGATTGATCGTTGCCGCACATTTGATTTATCGGTACCGAACATTCGATTGATCAATTACGCACATTCGATTGATCGGTACCGAACATTCCATTTATCGGTAACGAATATACGATTTATCGGTACAGAACATTCGATTCATCAGTACCGAACATTCAATTGATCGGTACCGAACATTCGATTGATCGGTATCGCACATTCGATTGATCGGTACAGAACATTCGATTGATCGGTTCCGCACATTCGATTGATCGTTATCGCACATTCGATTGATCGCTACCGCATATTCGATTGATCGGTACCACACATTCGATTGATCGGTACCTTAATTTCGATTAGTCGGTACCACACATTTGATTGATCAGTACCGCACATTGAATTGATCGGTATCGCACATATGATTGATCGGTACCGCAAATTCGATTGATCGGTACAGCACATTCAATAAATCGGTACAGAACATTCGAGTGATTGGTACCGTACATTCGATTGAGCGGTGCAGCACATTCGATTGATCGGTACCGCACATTCGATTGATCGGTACTGCACAATAGATTGATCGGTACGGTAATTTCGATTGGTCGGTACAGCACATTCGATTAGTCAGTACAGAACATTCGATTGATCTGTACCGCAAATTCTATTGATCAGTATCGCACATAGTTACGTTTGATCGGTATACCACATAAATTTGATCGGAAACGCACAATCATCTGATCGGTACCGCACATTCGATTGATCGGTACCGAACATTTCATTGATGGGTACTGCACATTCGATGGATCGGTACCGAACATTCAATTGATCCGTATTTCACATTCGATTGATCGGTACCTCACTCGATTGATCGGTGTCGCATATTCGATTGATCAGTATGGCACATTCGATTGATCGGTAAGGAACATTCGATTGATCGGTATCGAACATTCGATTGATCGGTACCAAAAATTCGCTTGATCGGTACCGCACATTCGAATGATCGGTACCACACATTCCACGTACCACACATTCGATTGATTCGGTACCACACATTCCACGTACCACACAAATTAATTGATTGGTACCGAACATTCGTTTGATCGGCACCGAACATTCAATTGATCGGTATCGCACATTCATTTGATCGGTACCGCACATTCGATTGATCGGTATCGCACATTCGATTGATCGGTATCGCACATTCGATTGATCGGTACCGAACAATAATTGATTGATCGGTACCGAACATTCGATTGATCGGTACAGCACATTCGAATGATCGGTACCACACATTCCACGTACCACACATTCGAATGATCGGTACCACACATTCCATGTACCACACATTCGATTGATTGGTACCGAACATTCGATTGATCGGTACTGCACAATCTATTGATCGGAACCGAACATTCGTTGATCGGCATCGCACATTGAATTGATCGGTACCGAGCATTCAATTGACCGATACCGCACTTTCGATTGATCGGTACCGAACATTCGATTGATCCATACCGCACATTCGATTGATTGGTATCGCACACTGGATTGATCGGTACCGCACATTACTTTAATCGGTACGAAACATTCGATTGATCGATACCGCACATTCCATTGATCGATACCGCACATTCCATTGATCGGTACCGAACATTCGATTCATATGTACCCCACATTTGGTTGATCGGAACAGCACATTCGATTGATCGGTACAGCACATAAGATTGATCGATACCGCACATTCGATTGATCGATACCACACATTCGATTGATCGATAACGCACATTCGATTAATCGGTACCCCACATTCGATTGATCGGTACCGCACAATCGATTGATCGGTACTGCAAATTCGATTGATCGGTACCGAACATTCGATTGATCGATACTGAACATTCGACTGATCGGTATCGCACATTCATTTGATCGGTATCGCACATTCACTTGATCAGTAACGCACATTTCATTAATCGGTACGGGAAATTCGATTGATCGGTACCTCACTTTCGATTGATCGGTACCGCACATTCCAATGATCGGTACCACACATTCCACGTATTGACCGATACCGAACATTCGATTGATCGGTACTGAACATTCAATTGATCGGTATCGCACATAACATTAATCGGTAGGAACATTCGATTGATCGGTACCTCACTTTCGATTGATCGGTACCGTACATTGGTTTGATCGGTACCGCACATTCGATTGATCGGTACTGCATATTCGATTGATCGGTACCTTACATTCGATTGATCGGTACCTTAATTTCGATTGGTCGGTTCTTTACATTCGATTGATCGGTACCTTAATTTCGATTGGTCGGTTCTTTACATTCGATTGATCGGTACCGTAAGATCGATTGATCGGTACCGCACATTCGAATGATCGGTACCACACATTCGATTGATTGGTACCGAACATTCGATTGTTCGGTACTGAACATTCAATTGATCGGTATCGCACATTCATTTGATCGGTATCGCACATTCATTTGATCGGTACCGCACATTCGATTGTTCGGTATCGCAAATTCACTTGATCGGTAACGCACATTACATTAATCGGTACGGAACATTCGATTGATCGGTACCGAACATTCGATTGATCGGTACTGCACATTCAATTGTTCGGTACAGAAAATTCGATTGATCGGTTCCGCAAATTCAATAATCGTTATCGCACATTCGATTGATCGCTACCGCATATTCGATTGATCCGTATCGCACATATGATTGATCGGTACCTCACATTCGAATGATCGGTACCACACTTTCGATTGATTGGTACCGAACATTCGATTAATCGGTACTGAACATTCAATTGATCGGTATCGCACAAGCATTTGATCGGTACCGCACATTCGATTGATCGGTATCGTACATTCGATTGATCGGTACCGAACATTCGATTCAACGGTACCAAACATTTGGTTGATCGGTACCGCAACTTCGATTCATCGGTACCGAACATTATATTGATCGATACTGCACATTCGATTGATCGGTATCGTACATTCGAAAGATCGGTACGGCACATTCCATTAATTAGTACCGAACATTCGATTGATCGGTACCGAACATTCGCATGATCGGTACTGCACATTCGATTGATCGGTATCGCACATTCGATTGATCGGTACAGAACATTCGATTGATCGGTTCCGCACAATCAATAATCGTTATCGCACATTTGATTGATCGCTACTGCATATTCGATTGATCGGTACCACACCTTCGATTGATCGGTACCTTAATTTCGATTGGTCGGTACTGAACATTTGATTGATCAGTACCGCACATTCGATTGATCCGTATCGCACATATGATTGATCGGTACCGCATATTCGATTGATCGGTACAACACATTCGATTGGTCGATACAGAACATTCGATTGATCGGTATCGCACATTCGTTGATTGGTACCGCACATTGCATTGATCGGTATAGAACATCCAATTAATCGATACCGCACATTCGATTGATTCGTACCACACATTCGATTGATCGGTACCGCACATTCGATTGATCGGTACCGAACGTTCGATTCATCGATACTACACATTCGATTGATCGGTACCGAACGTTCGATTCATCGGTACCAAACATTTTGTTGATCGGTTTCGCACATTCGATTGATCGGTACTGAACATTTAATTGATCGATACTGCACATTCGATTGATTGGTACCCAGTGTTCGACTTATGGCGAAAAAATTGCATAGCAACAAATTTCGACAATTGCTATACAATATTTTTGTTGCATAGCAGTTCCCCAATATTGAATAGCAGTTTTGAAATTACCATAAAACGGACCAAATGTTGGCGATCAATGTATTAACTAGAAAATGTTTGTTTATTATTATTATTATTTATACTAGTGTTGCTACGGTAATCGTTTTCAATATCGGTATCGGCCGATATTTGCAATATCGGCAGCATATCGGTATCGGTAAAATTTTGCCTAATTGCCGATAACAGCAAACCGATATTGAACTTTTCTTTTTAACAGCAGAGCTACCTGTACTTATTTATAGTTGCAATGATTTGTTAATCTGCCCAAGACGATCCATTTCTTTAGCGTCAGTTAAACTCAGATTCATTTTCGATTAATATCCATGGAAACCTGACTCTCCGTAACATCTAAAAACACGTCTACGGCGAGAGAATATAACCAATGACCTTCGTGAACCTTGGCCTACACGCAGCATAAGTGCAGCATATATACACTGTACTAACCATTCATTTCCTCAAAGGCCTCCGTTGAAAACCTTGAACATGATGCATACAGTAACTGCTCAGTTTCAGCAGTGTTGGAAAACCTTGTTCAATTTCCCGCGAACACACTGCCGATTTCCCGCCGGTGTTCGCCTGCCTAGCACGCGTAACGTGCGAGCATAAAGGCGTGGTGTCCAGGGGCCCGTCTTAGGGCTATGGTGGGGTCATGAGGTAGAACCCCTCGTGGGGATCCTGGGGGCGAAAGCCCCCGAAAATTGTTGTCATTTTTTGCGATGTCTGGCGATGAAAAAATTCGCAGTTGAGGATGCAAAATACTGACAACTTTTTTTATTTAAATTGTCACGAAACTGATGAAAATTTTAAAATGACAAGTTAAAGTAGCTATATTATGTTATAAAATGAAAAGAGATTTAATCTGTCTTTCAATCTTTAAAAAGTGCAACTTACAAAACTTCCGATATTATGAAACAAACAACGTTCAGCAAAGCCCCGTTTCTAGACTGCCTAACAATGAATAGCGTGCACTATGCGTACATTTTTACAACTGCAGCGTTTAACCCTATACCCAACTATTGTACCACGGTACATGTGCTGCGAATTTGCCCAGGTACCTTCCCAACAACTGTGAGCTCATCCCCTGTGTAACACCTGTTTGTTAACATTTTTTTGGCACGTTGCCAGGGAACCTTTTAGTTACGTGAGATCCGTAACCGCCGAGGTGGTTAGGCTATTTGCTTTACACTTAACTATGGTAGGATATTATTTTTTCAATTTTTTTTTCGCTATACGGTCAAGTGAATAAGTTGTACATTGAGTATAAACTCAATAAATTATAACTTCTACATTGTGATCGACAGTTCGTAAGTTAAGGTTTGAGTGTTTGCTCCCAAATCTGACTAGGAATTTGTATCGCACAAATCGGCACAATGTGCGATGCTGATTTGGAAACGTCTCGCAAGTTTGTCGTTTTGGATCGCATTTTGCGATGCGATACCGGAAAAATCGAACACTGTCTATATATCGGTACCGCACAACCGTTTTATCGGTCCCGCACAATCGATTTATCGGTATCGCACTTTCGATTAATCGGTACCGCACATTCGATTTATCGGTACCGCACATTCGATTTATCAGTATCGCACAATCGATTTATCGGTACCGCACATTCGATTTATCGGTACTGCACATTCGATTTACCGGTACGGTACATCTATTTATCGGTAAAGCACATTCGATTGATCGGTACCGCACATTCGATGTATCAGTATCGCACATTCGATTGATCGGTCCCGCAAAATCGATTTATCGGTACCGCAAAATCGATTTATCGGTATCGCACATTCTATTTTTCGGTACCGCACATTCGATTTATAGGAATGTTTGGTACCGATCAATCGAATTTTCCGTACCGATTAATGGAATGTGCGGTACCGATCAATCGAATGTGCATGACCGATCAATCGAATTTGTGATACCGATCAATCGAATGTGCAGTACGGATCAAACGAATATGCGATACCGATCAATCGAATGTGCGGTACCGATCCATCGAATGATAAATACCGATGAATCGAATGTGCGGTACCGATAAATCGAATGTGCAGTACCCATCTATGTAGTGTGCGGTACCGATCGAACGAATGTGCGGTCCCGATCAATCGAATTTGAGGTACCGATCAACCAAATGTTCGGTACCGATCCATCGAATGTGCAGTACCCATCAATGGAATGTTCGATATCGATCAATTGAATGTTCGATATCGATCAATCGAATGTTTGGTACCGATCAATCAAATTTGCGATACCGATCAATCGAATGTTCGGAACCGATCAATGGTATGTGCGTTACCGATCAATCAAATGAGTGTTAACGATCAATAGAATGTGCGATACCGATCGATCGAAGGTGCGGTTCAGATCAATCGAAGGTTCGGTACCGATCAATCGAATGTGCAATATCGATCAATCGAATGTTCCGTACCGATCAATTGATTGTGCGGTACGGATCAATCGAATGTTCGGTACCGATCCATCGAATGTTCAGTACCGATCAATCGAATGTGCGGTACTGATCAATCAATAGTTCGGTACCGATCGAATCGAATGTGCTGTACCGATCAACGGAATGTTCGGTATCGATCGAATCAAATGTGCGGTACCGATCAGTTGAATATTCCGTACCGATTAATGGAATGTGCGGTACCAACAGTGTTCGATTTTTCCGGTATCGCATCGCAAAATGCGATCCAAAACGACAAACTTGCGAGACGTTTCCAAATCAATATCGCACATTGTGCCGATTTGTGCGATACAAATTCCTAGTCAGATTTGGGAGCAAACACTCAAACCTTAACTTACGAACTGTCGATCACAATGTAGAAGTTATAATTTATTGAGTTTATACTCAATGTACAACTTATTCACTTGACCGTATAGCGAAAAAAAAAATTGAAAAAATAATATCCTACCATAGTTAAGTGTAAAGCAAATAGCCTAACCACCTCGGCGGTTACGGATCTCACGTAACTAAAAGGTTCCCTGGCAACGTGCCAAAAAAATGTTAACAAACAGGTGTTACACAGGGGATGAGCTCACAGTTGTTGGGAAGGTACCTGGGCAAATTCGCAGCACATGTACCGTGGTACAGTAGTTGGGTATAGGGTTAAACGCTGCAGTTGTAAAAATGTACGCATAGTGCACGCTATTCATTGTTAGGCAGTCTAGAAACGGGGCTTTGCTGAACGTTGTTTGTTTCATAATATCGGAAGTTTTGTAAGTTGCACTTTTTAAAGATTGAAAGACAGATTAAATCTCTTTTCATTTTATAACATAATATAGCTACTTTAACTTGTCATTTTAAAATTTTCATCAGTTTCGTGACAATTTAAATAAAAAAAGTTGTCAGTATTTTGCATCCTCAACTGCGAATTTTTTCATCGCCAGACATCGCAAAAAATGACAACAATTTTCGGGGGCTTTCGCCCCCAGGATCCCCACGAGGGGTTCTACCTCATGACCCCACCATAGCCCTAAGACGGGCCCCTGGACACCACGCCTTTATGTATAGAATGTGCGGTACCGATAAATCGAAGGGCAATACCGATAAATCGATTGTGCGATACTGACAAATCGATTGTGCGGTACCGATAAGTCGAATGTGCGATACCGATGAATCGATTGTGCGATACCGATAAATCGAATGTGCGATACCGATAAATCGACAGTGCGATACCAATATTTCGAATTTACGATACCGATAAGTCGAATGTGCGGTAGCGATAAAAAGATTGTGCGGTACCGATAAATCGAATGTGCGATACCGATAAATCGATTGTGCGGTACCGATAAATCGAACGTACGATACCGATAAATCGAATGTGCGGTACCGATAAATCGATATTGCGGTAACGATCAATCGAATGCGCGGTACCTATAAATCGATTGTGCGGTACCGATAAATCGATTGTGCGGTACCGATCAATCGAATTTGCGATACCGATAAATCGAATGTGCGGTACCGATAAATTGAATTTGCGATACCGATAAATCGAATGTGCGGTACCGATCAATCGATTGTGCGATACCGATAAATCGAATGTGCGATACCGATAAATCGAATGTGCGGTACCGAAAATCGAATGTGCGGTACCGATAAATCGATTTTGCGGTACCGATAAATCGATTTTGCGGGACCGATCAATCGGATGTGCGATACTGATACATCGAATGTGCGGTACCGATCAATCGAATGTGCTTTACCGATAAATAGATGTACCGTACCGATAAATCGAATGTGCGGTACCGATAAATCGAATGTGCGGTACCGATAAATCGATTGTGCGATACTGATAAATCGAATGTGCGGTACCGATAAGTCGAATGTGCGGTACCGATCAATCGATTTTGCGGTACCGATAAATAGAATTTACGATACCGATGAATGGAATGTGCGGTACCGATAAATCGATTTTGCGGTACCGATAAATCGAATGTGCGGTACCGATAAATCGAATGTGCGATACCGATACATCGAATGCGCGATAACGATTAATTGAATTTACGATACCGATTTATAGAATGTGCGGTACCGATAAATCGAATTTACGATACCGATTAATAGAATGTGCGATACCGATAAATCGAATGTGCGATACCGATAAATCGAATAAGCGATACAAATAAATCGAATGTGGGATACCGATGAATCGAATGTGCGATACAGATAAATCGAATGTGCGGTACCGATAAATCGAATGTGCGATACCGATAAATCGAATGTGCGGTACCGATAAATCGAATTTACGATACCGATGAATTGAATGTGCGGTACCGATAAATCGAATGTGCGATACCGATAAATCGACAGTGCGATACCGATATTTCGAATTTACGATACCGATAAGTCGAATGTACGGTATACGCTATAAATCGATTGTGCAGTACCGATAAATAGAAAGTACGGTACCGATAAATCGAACGTGCGATACCTATTAATCGAATGTGCGAGACCGATAAATCGATTTTGCGGTACCGATAAATCGAATTTACGATACCGATGAATTGAATGTGCGGTACCGATAAATCGATTTTGCGATACCGATAAATCGATTGTGCGGTACCGATCAATCGAATGCTCGATACCGATAAATATAATGTGCGATCCGATTAATCGAGTGCGCGATACCGAATAACTGAATTTACGATGCCGATAAATCGAAGGCGCGTAGCCGATAAATCGATTGTGAAGGGACCGATATATCGAATGTGCGATACCGATAAATCGAATTAACGATACGATAAGTCGAATGTGCGGTACCGATAAATTGATTGTGCGGTACCGATAAATCGAAACTGCCGTACCGATAAATCAAACGTGCGGTACCGATTAATCGAATGTTCGATACCGATAAATCGAAGGTGCGATACCGATAAATCGAATGCGCGATAACGATTAATTGAATTTACGATACCGATTTATAGAATGTGCGATACCGATAAATCGACAGTGCGATACCGATATTTCGAATTTACGATACCGATAAGTCGAACGTACGATACACTAATCGATTGTGCGGTACCGATAAATCGATTGTGCGGTAACGATCAATCGAATGCGCGGTACCTATAAATCGATTGTGCGGTACCGATAAATCGATTGTGCGGTACCGATCAATCGAATTTGCGATACCGATAAATCGAATGTGTGGTACCGATAATTCGATTTTGCGGTACCGATAAGTCGAATGTGCGATACCGATAAATCGATTGTGCGGGACCGATAAATCGAATGTGCGATACCGATAAATCGATTGTGCGGTACCGATAATCGAATGTGTGGTACCGATAAATCGATTGTGCGGGACCGATAAACGATTTTGCGGGACCGATCAATCGAATGTGCTTTACCGATAAATCGATGTGCGGACCGATAAATCGAATGTGCGGTACCGATCTATCGAATGTGCAATACCGATAGATCGAATGTGCGATACTGATAAATCGAATGTGCGGTACCGATAAATCGATTGTGCGGTACCGATAAATCGATATTGCGGTAACGATCAATCGAATGCGCGGTACCTATAAATCGATTGAAGAGACCGATAAATCGATTGTGCAATACGAATCAATGGAATTTGCGATACCGAGAAATCGAATGTGCGATACCGATTAATAGGATGTGCGACACCGATCAATCGAATGTGCGACACCGATCAATAGGATGTGCGACACCGATCAATCGAATGTGCGACACCGATCAATAGGATGTGCGACACCGGTCAATCGAATGTGCGGCACCGATAAATCGAATGTGCGACACCGATCAATAGGATGTGCGACACCGGTCAATCGAATGTGCGACACCCATCAATCAAATGATCGACACCCATCAATCGAATGTTCGAATCCGATTATTCGAATGTTCGGCACCCATCAATCGAATGTGCGACACCCATCGAATGTTCGACACCAATCATTCGAATGTTCGGCACCTATCAATCGAATGTGAGGCACCGATCATTCGAATGATCGGCACCAATCAATCAAATGTTCGACACCTATCATTCGAATGTTCGGCACCAATCAATCGAATGTGCGACACCGATCAATCGAATGTGCGACACCGACCATACGAATGTTCGACACCAATCAATCGAATGTTCGACACCGATCAATCGAATGTGCAGTACCGATCAATCGAATGTGCGACACCCATCAATCGAATGTTCGGCACCCATCAATCGAATGTTCGACACCCATCAATCGAATGTTCGACACCGATCAATCGAATGATACCCATCAATCGAATGTTCGACACAGATCATTCGAATGTTCGGCACCAATCAATCGAATGTTCGGCACCGATTAATCGAATATGCGACACCGATCAATCGAATGTGCAGAACCGATCAATCGAATGTGCGACACCCATCAATCGAATGTTCGACACCGATCAATCGAATGTGCGACACCATCAATCGAATGTTCGGCACCCATCAATCGAATGTTCGACACCCATCAATCGAATGTTCGACACCCATCAATCGAATGTTCGACACCCATCAATCGAATGATACCCATCAATCGAAAGTTCGACACCCATCAATCGAATGTTCGACACAGATCATTCGAATGTTCGGCACCAATCAATCAAATGTTCGACATCGATCATTCGAATGTTCGACACCAATCAATCGAAAGTTCGACACCGATCAATCGAATGTTCGACACAGATCATTCGAATGTTCGGCACCAATCAATCAAATGTTCGACATCGATCATTCGAATGTTCGACACCCATCAATCGAATGTTCGGCACCGATTAATCGAATATGCGACACCGGTCAATCGAATGTTCGACACCGATCAATCGAATGTGCGACACCGATCAATCGGATGTGCGACACCCATCAATCGAATGTTCGGCACCGATTAATCGATTATGCGACACCGATCAATCGAATGTGCAGTACCGATCAATCGAATGTGCGACATCCATCAATCGAATGTTCGACACCGATCAATTGAATGTGCGACACCCATCAATCGAATGTTCGACACAAATCAATCGAATGTTCGACACAAATCAATCGAATGTTCGACACCGATCAATCGAAAGTGCAGTACCGATCAATCGAATGTGCGACACCCATCAATCGAATGTGCAGTACCGATCAATCGAATGTGCGACAACCATCAATCGAATGTTCGACACCGATCAATCGAATGTTCGACACCGATCAATCGAATGTTCGGCACCAATCAATCGAATGTTCGAAACCGATTATTCGAATGTTCGGTACCAATCAATCGAATGTTCGACACCGATTATTCGAATGTTCGGCACCCATCAATCGAATGTTCGACACCGATCAATCGAATATGCGACACCGATCAATCGAATGTTCGACACCGATCAATCGAATGTGCGACACCGATCAATCGGATGTGCGACACCCATCAATCGAATGTTCGACACCGATCATTCGAATGTTCGACACCGATCAATCGAATGTGCAGTACCGATCAATCGAATGTGCGACATCCATCAATCGAATGTTCGACACCGATCAATTGAATGTGCGACACCCATCAATCGAATGTTCGACACAAATCAATCGAATGTTCGACACAAATCAATCGAATGTTCGACACCGATCAATCGAAAGTGCAGTACCGATCAATCGAATGTGCGACACCCATCAATCGAATGTGCAGTACCGATCAATCGAATGTGCGACAACCATCAATCGAATGTTCGACACCGATCAATCGAATGTTCGACACCGATCAATCGAATGTTCGGCACCAATCAATCGAATGTTCGAAACCGATTATTCGAATGTTCGGTACCAATCAATCGAATGTTCGACACCGATTATTCGAATGTTCGGCACCCATCAATCGAATGTTCGACACCGATCAATCGAATATGCGACACCGATCAATCGAATGTTTGACACCGATCAATCGAATGACACCCATCAATCGAATGTTCGACACAGATCATTCGAATGTTCGGCACCAAACAATCGAATGTTCGACACCGATCATTCGAATGTTCGGCACCCATCAATCGAATGTTCGGCACCGATAAATCGAATATGCGACACCGACCAAACGAATGTGCAATACCGATCAATCGAATGTTCGACACCCATCAATCGAATGTTCGAATCCGATTATTCGAATGTTCGGCACCCATCAATCGAATGTTCGGCACCGATTAATCGAATATGCGACACCGACCAAACGAATGTGCAATACCGATCAATCGAATGTTCGACACCCATCAATCGAATGTTCGAATCCGATTATTCGAATGTTCGGCACCCATCAATCGAATGTGCGGCACCGATTAATCGAATATGCGACACCGACCAAACGAATGTGCAATACCGATCAATCGAATGTTCGACACCCATCAATCGAATGTTCGAATCCGATTATTCGAATGTTCGGCACCCATCAATCGAATGTGCGGCACCGATTAATCGAATGTGCGACACCGATCAATCGGAAGTGCGACACCCATCGAATGTTCGACACCGATCATTCGAATGTTCGGCACCCATCAATCGAATGTTCGGCACCGATTAATCGAATATGCGACACCGACCAAACGAATGTGCAATACCGATCAATCGAATGTTCGACACCCATCAATCGAATGTTCGAATCCGATTATTCGAATGTTCGGCACCCATCAATCGAATGTGCGACACCCATCAATCGAATGTTCGACACCGACCAAACGAATGTGCAGTACCGATCAATCGAATGTTCGACACCGATCAATCGAATGTGCACTACCGATCAATCGAATGTGCGACATCGATCAATCGAATGTTCGACACCAATCAATCGAATGTTCGACAACAATCAATCGAATGTTCGACACCGATCAATCGAATGTGCAGTACCGATCAATCGAATGTGCGACACCCATCAATCGAATGTTCGAAACCGATCAATCGAATGATACCTTCAATCGAATGTTCGACACAGATCATTCGAATGTTCGGCATCAATCAATCGAATGTTCGACACCGATTATTAGAATGTTCGGCACCAATCAATCGAATGTTCGACACCGATTATTCGAATGTTCGGCACCCATCAATCGAACGTTCGACACCGATCAATCGAATGTGCGACACCGATCAATCGGATGTGCGACACCGATCAATCGAATGTTCGACACAGATCATTCGAATGTTCGGCACCAATCAATCAAATGTTCGACACCGATCATTGGAATGTTCGGCACCCATCAATCGAATGTTCGGCACCGATTAATCGAATATGCGACACCCATCAATCGAATGTGCGGCACCGATTAATCGAATGTGCAATACCGATCAATCGAATGTTCGACACCCATTAATCGAATGTTCGACACAGATCATTCGAATGTTCGGCACCCATCGATCGAATGTTCGACACCGATCAATCGAATGTGCGACATCGATCAATCGAATGTGCGACACCCAACAATCGAATGTGCGAAACCCATCAATCGAATGTTCGAATCCGATTATTCGAATGTTCGGCACCCATCAATCCAATGTGCGGCACCGATTAATCGAATGTGCGACACCGATCAATCGGATGTGCGACACCGATCAATCGAATGTTCGACACCGATCAATCCGATTGATCGGTTGATTGATCGATTGATTGATTCATTGATCGTTGTCGCACATTCGATTGATCAGTGTCGAACATTCGATTGATGTGTGCCGAACATTCGAATAATCGGTGACGAACATTCGATTGATTGGTGCCGAACATTCGAATAATCGGTTTCGAACATTCGATTGATTGGTGCCGAACATTCGAGTGATCGGTGTCGAACATTCGATTGATTGGTGCCGAACATTCGAGTGATCGGTGTCGAACATTCGATTGATGGGTGTCGCACATTCGATTGATCGGTGTCGCACATTCGATTGATCGGTGTCGAACATTCGATTGATGTGTGCCGAATATTGGAATAATCGGTGACGAACATTCGATTGATTGGTGCCGAACATTCGAATAATCGGTTTCGAACATTCGATTGATTGGTGCCGAACATTCGAGTGATCGGTGTCGAACATTCGATTGATGGGTGTCGCACATTCGATTGATCGGTGTCGCACATTCGATTGATCGGTGTCGCACATTCGATTGATCGATGTCGCACATTCGATTGATCGATGTCGCACATTCGATTGATGGGTGCCGAACATTTGAATGATCGGTGTCGAACATTCGATCGATGGGTGCCGAACATTCGAATGATCTGTGTCGAACATTTGATTGATGGGTATCATTCGATTGATCGGTTTCGAACATTCGATTGATCGGTGTCGAACATTCGATTGATGGTGTCGAACATTCGATTGATCGGTATTGCACATTCGTTTGGTCGGTGTCGCATAATCGATTAATCGGTGCCGAACATTAGATTGATGGGTGTCGCACATTTGATTGATCGGTACTGCACATTCGAATGATCGGTGTCGAACATTCGAATGATCGGTGTCGAACATTCGATTGATGGGTGTCGCACATTCGATTGATCGGTGTCGAACATTCGATTGATGTGTTTCGCACATTCGATTGTTGGGTGTCGCACATTCGATTGATCGGTGTCGCACATTCGATTAATCGGTATCGCACATTCGATTTATCGGTACCGCACAATCGTCTTATTGGCACCGCACGTTCGATTTATCGGTACCGCCATTCAATTAATCGGTATCGCAATTTCGATTTATCGGTATCTCACATTCGATTAATCGGTATCGCACAATCGATTTATCGGTACCGTACAATCGATTGATCGGTTACCGCAATTTCGATTTATCGGTATCGCACATTCGATTTATCGGTATCGCACATTCGATTTATCGGTACCGCACAATCGATTGATGGGTGCCGAACATTTGAATGATCGGTGTCGAACATTCGATCGACTGGTGCCGAACATTCGAATGATCTGTGTCGAACATTCGATTGATGGGTATCATTCGATTGATCGGTTCCGAACATTCGATTGATGTGTGTCGCACATTCGATTGATCGGTACTGCACATTCGATTGATCGGTGTCGAACATTCGATTGATTGGTGTCGAACATTCGATTGATGGGTGTCGCCCATTCGATTGATCGGTGTCGAACATTCGATTGATGGGTGTCGCACATTTGATTGATCGGTACTGCACATTCGATTGATCGGTGTCGAACATTCGAATGATCGGTGTCGAACATTCGATTTATGGGTGTCGCACATCCGATTGATCTGTGTCGCACATTCGATTGATCGGTGTCGAACATTCGATTGATCGGTATTGCACATTCGATTAATCGTTATTGCATATTCGATTGATCGCATCGCACAATTGATTTATCGGTACCGCACATTCGATTTATCGGTACTGCACATTCGATTAATCGGTATCGCAATTTCGATTTATCGGTATCGCAAATTCCATTAATCGGTATCGCACATTCGATTTATCGGTACCGCACAATCGATTTATCGGCACCGCACGTTCCATTTATCGGTACCGCACAATCGATTTATCGACTAAGTACAATCGATTTATCGGTACTGCACATTCGATTTATCGGTATCGTAAATTCGATTAATCGGTATCGCACTTTCGATTGATCAGTATCGCACATTCCATTAATCGGTATCGCACATTCGATTAATCGGTATCGCACGGGCGATTTATAGGTACCGCACTTTCAATTTATCGGTACCGCACAACCCATTCATCGGTATCGCATATTTGACTTATCGGTACCGCACAATCGGTTTATCGGTACCGCACATTCGAATTATCGGTATCGCACATTCGATTTATCGGTATCGCACATTCGATTAATCGTTATTGCATATTCAATTGATCGCATCGCACAATCGATTTATCGGTACCGCACATTCGATTTATCGGTACTGCACATTCGATTAATCGGTATCGCAATTTCGATTTATCGGTATCGCACATTCGATTTATCGGTATCGCACATTCGATTTATCGGCACCGCACGTTCGATTTATCGGCACCGCACGTTCGATTTATCGATTACGTACAATCGATTTATCGGTACTGCACCTTCGATTTATCGGTATCGTAAATTCGATTAATCGGTATCGCACTTTCGATTGATCAGTATCGCACATTCCATTAATCGGTATCGCACATTCCATTAATCGGTATCGCACGGGCGATTTATAGGTACCGCACTTTCAATTTATCGGTACCGCACAACCCATTCATCGGTATCGCATATTTGACTTATCGGTACCGCACAATCGATTTATCGGTACCGCACAATCGATTTATCGGTACCGCACATTCGAATTATCGGTATCGCACATTCGATTTATCGGTACCGCACATTCGATTTATCGGTATCGCACGTTCGATTTATCGGTACCGCACATTCGATTTATCAATATCGCACATTCGATTTATCGGTATTGCACATTCGATTTATCGGTACTGCACATTCGATTTATCGGTACCGCACATCGATTTATGGGTAAAGCACAATCGATTGATTGGTCCCGCAAAATCGATTTATCGGTACCACACATTCGATTTATCGGTATCGCACATTCGATTTATCGGTACTGCACATTCGATTTATCGGTACCGCACAATCGATTTATCGAGACCGCACATTCAATTCATCGGTATCGTAAATTTGATTTATCGGTACCGCAAAATCGATTTATCGGTATCGCACATTCGATTTATCGGTACCGCACATTCGATTTATCAGTACCGCACATTCGATTTATCGGTATCACACATTCGATTTATCGGTACCGCACATTCGATTTTTGGGTACCGCACAATCGATTTATCGGTACCGCACATTCGATTTATCGGTATCACACATTCGATTTTTCCGTAACGCACATTCGATTGATCGGTCCCGTAAAATCGATTTATCGGTACCGCACATTCTATTTATCAGTACCGCACAATCGATTTATCGATAACGTACAATCCATTTATCGGTACCGCGCATTCGATTGATAGTTACCGCAATATCGATATATCGGTACCGCACAATCGATTTATCGGTAGCGCACATTCAATTCATCGGTATCGTAAATTCGATTTAACGGTACCGGTACCGCAAAATTGATTTATCGGTATCGCACATTAGATTAATCGGTATCGCACGTTTGATTTATCGATACCGCACTTTCTATTTATCGGTACCGCAAAATCGATTTATCGGTATCGCACATTCGATTTATCGGTATCGCACATTCGATTTATCGGTATCGCAAATTCGTTTTATCGGTATCGCACATTCGATTTATCGGTACCGCACAATCGATTTATCAGTATCGCACATTCGATTAATCGGTACCGCACATTCGATTAATTGTCATCGCAATTTCGATTTATCGGTACCGCACTTTCGATTATCGGTACGGCACAATCGATTTCTCGGTATCGCACATTCGATTTATCGGTACCGCACATTCCGATTTTTCGGTACCACACATTCGATTTATCGGTAATGCAATTTCGATTTATCGGTACCGCATATCCAATTATCGGTCTCTTCACAATCGATTTATCGGTACCGCCCATTCGATTTATCGGTATCGTAAATTCAATTAATCGGTATCGCGCATTCGATTTATCGGTATCGCACCTTCGATTTATCGGTAGCGCACATTCGATTGATCGGTACCGCAAATTCGATATATCTGTATCACACATTCGATTAATTGGTGCCGAACATTCGAATGATAGGTGTCGAACATTTGATTGATTGGTGCCGATCATTCGAATGATCGGTGCCTCACATTCGATTGATAGGTGCCGAACATTCGATTAATCGGTGCCGCACATTCGATTGATGGGTGCCGAATATTCGAATAATCGGATTCGAACATTCGATTGATGGGTGTCGAACATTCGATTGATCGGTATTGCACATTCGTTTGGTCGGTGTCGCACATTCGATTAATCGGTGCCGAACATTCGATTGATGGGTGCCGAACATTCGAATGATCGGTGTCGAACATTTGATTGATGGGTGCCGAACATTCGAATGATCTGTGTCGAACATTCGATTGATGGGTGTCATTCGATTGATCGGTTTCGAACATTCGATTGATCGGTGTCGAACATTCGATTGATTGGTGCCGATCATTCGAATGATCGGTGCCTCACATTCGATTGATAGGTGCCGAACATTCGAATGATCGGTGTCGAACATGGTGCCGAACATTCGATTGATGGGTGCCGAACATTCGAATGATCGGTGTCGAACATTTGATTGATTGGTGCCGAACATTCTAATGATCTGTGTCGAATCGGAT
Organism: Apostichopus japonicus; assembly: GCF_037975245.1. Classification (NCBI taxonomy): domain Eukaryota; kingdom Metazoa; phylum Echinodermata; class Holothuroidea; order Aspidochirotida; family Stichopodidae; genus Apostichopus; species Apostichopus japonicus. The sequence continues at coordinate 14,096,983 of NC_092568.1, forward strand.
GTGCGACACCGATCAATCGAATGTTCGACACCGATCAATCGAATGACACCCATCAATCGAATGTTCGACACAGATCATTCGAATGTTCGGCACCAATCAATCAAATGTTCGACACCGATCATTCGAATGTTCGGCACCCATCAATCGAATGTGCGACACCGATCAATCAAACGTTCGACACCTATCATTCGAATGTTCGGCACCAATCAATCGAATGTGCGACACCGATCAATCGAATGTGCGACACCGACTATACGAATGTGCAGTACCGATCAATCGAATGTTCGACACCGATCAATCGAATGTGCACTACCTATCAATCGAATGTGCGACACCCATCAATCTAATGTTCGACACCGATCAATCGAATCACACCCATCAATCGAATGTTCGACACAGATCATTCGAATGTTCGGCACCAATCAATCAAATGTTCGACACCGTACATTCGAATGTTCGGCACCTATCAATCGAATGTGAGGCACCGATCTTTCGAATGATCGGCACCAATCAATCGAATGTGCGACACCCATCAATCGAAAGTTCGACACCGATCAATCGAATGTTCGACACCGATCAATCGAATGTGCAGTACCGATCAATCGAATGTGCGACACCGATCAATCGAATGTGCAGTACCGATCAATCGAATGATACCTTCAATCGAATGTTCGACACAGATCATTCGAATGTTCGACAACCATCAATCGAATGTTCGGCACCGATCAATCGAATATGCGACACCGACCAAACGAATGTGCAATACCGATCAATCGAATGTTCGACACCGATCAATCGAATGTGCGACACCCATCAATCGAATGTTCGACACCGGTCATTCGAATGTTCGACACCGATTAATCGAATGTGCAGTACCGATCAATCGAATGTGCGACACCCATCAATCGAATGTTCGACACCGATCAATCGAATGTGCGACACCCATCAATCGAATGTTCGACACCAATCAATCGAATGTTCGACACCGAACAATCGAATGTGCAGTACCGATCAATCGAATGTGCGACACCCATCAATCGAATGTTCGACACCCATCAATCGAATGTTCGAAACCGATCAATCGAATGATACCCATCAATCGAAAGTTCGACACAGATCATGCGAATGTTTGGCACCCATCGATCGAATGTTCGACACCGATCATTCAAATGCTCGGCACCTATCAATCGAATGTGCGACATCGATCAATCGAACGTGCGACACCGATCAATCGAATGTGCGACACCGGTCAATGGAATGTGCGACACCCAACAGTCGAATGTAGGAAACCCATCAATTGAATGTTCGACACCGATCAATCGAATGTGCGACACCCATCAATCGAATGTTCGACACCGATCATTCGAATGTTCGGCACCCATCAATCGAATGTTCGGCACCCATCAATCGAATGTGCGGCACCGATCAATCGAATGTGCCACACCGATCAATAGGATGTGCGACACCGGTCAATCGAATGTGCGGCACCGATCAATCGAATGTGCGACACCGATCAATCGAATGTTCGACACCCATCAATCGAATGTTCGGCACCGATTAATCGAATATGCGACACCGACCAAACGAATGTGCAATACCGATCAATCGAATGTGCGGCACCGATTAATCGAATGTGCGACACCGATCAATCGGATGTGCGACACCCATCGAATGTTCGACACCGATCATTCGAATGTTCGGCACCTATCAATCGAATGTGAGGCACCGATCTTTCGAATGATCGGCACCAATCAATCGAATGTTCGACAGCAATCAATCGAAATTTCGACACCGATCAATCGAATGTTCGACACCGATTAATCGAATGTTCGGCACCGATCAATCGAATGTTCGACACCGATCAATCGAATGTTCGACACCGATCAATCGAATGTGCGACACCGATCAATCGGATGTGCGACACCGATCAATCGAATGTTCGACACCGATCAATCGAATGACACCCATCAATCGAATGTTCGACACAGATCATTCGAATGTTCGGCACCTATCAATCGAATGTTCGACACCGATCAATCGAATGATACCCATCAATCGAATGTTCGACACAGATCATTCGAATGTTCGGCACCCATCGATCGAATGTTCGACACCGATTATTCGAATGTTCGGCACCCATTAATCGAAATTTCGACACCGATTAATCGAATGTTCGGCACCGATCAATCGAATGTTCGACACCGATCAATCGAATGTTCGACACCAATCAATCGAATGTGCGACACCCATCAATCGAATGTTCGGCACCCATCAATCGAATGTTCGACACCCATCAATCGAATGTTCGACACCGATCAATCGAATGATACCCATCAATCGAATGTTCGACACAGATCATTCGAATGTTCGGCACCAATCAATGGAATGTTCGACACCGGTTATTCGAATGTGCGACACCGATCAATCGGATGTGCGACAATAATCAATCGAATGTTCGACACCGATCAATCGAATGACACCCATCAATCGAATGTTCGACACAGATCATTCGAATGTTCGGCACCAATCAATCAAATGTTCGACACCGATCATTCGAATGTTCGGCACCCATCAATCGAATGTCCGGCACCGATTAATCGAATATGCGACACCGACCAAACGAATGTGCAATACCGATCAATCGAATGTTCGACACCGATCAATCGAATGTGCGACATCCATCAATCGAATGTTCGACACCGATCATTCGAATGTTCGACACCGATCAATCGAATGTGCAGTACCGATCAATCGAATGTGCGACACCCATCAATCGAATGTTCGACACCGATCTATCGAATGTGCGACACCCATCAATCGAATGTTCGACACCGATCAATCGAATGTTCGACACCGAACAATCGAATGTGCAGTACCGATCAATCGAATGTGCGACACCCATCAATCGAATGTTCGGCACCCATCAATCGAATGTTCGACACTCATCAATCGAATGTTCGAAACCGATCAATCGAATGATACCCATCAATCGAAAGTTCGACACAGATCATGCGAATGTTCGAAACCGATCAATCGAATGATACCCATCAATCGAATGTTCGACACAGATCATTCGAATGTTCGGCACCCATCAATCGAATGTTCGACACCGATCAATCGAATGTGCGACACCGATCAATCGGATGTGCGACACCCATCAATCGAATGTTCGACACAGATCATTCGAATGTTCGGCACCAATCAATCAAATGTTCCACACCGATCATTCGAATGATCGGCACCCATCCATCGAATGTTCGGCACTGATTAATCGAATACGCGACACCGACCAAACGAATGTGCAATACCGATCAATCGAATGTGCGGCACCGATTAATCGAATGTGCGACACCGATCAATCGGATGTGCGACACCCATCAAATGTTCGACACCGATCATTCGAATGTTCGGCACCTATCAATCGAATGTGAGGCACCGATCTTTCGAATGATCGGCACCAATCAATCGAATGTTCGACAGCAATCAATCGAATGTTCGGCACCCATCAATCGAATGTGCGGCACCGATCAATCGAATGTGCGACACCGATCAATCGAATGTGCGACACCCATCAATCGAATGTTCGAAACCGATCAATCGAATGATACCTTCAATCGAATGTTCGACACAGATCATTCGAATGTTCGGCACCGAATAATCGAATGTGCAGTACCGATCAATCGAATGTGCGACACCCATCAATCGAATGTTCGGCACCCATCAATCGAATGTTCGACACCCATCAATCGAATGTTCGAAACCGATCAATCGAATGATACCCATCAATCGAAAGTTCGACACAGATCATGCGAATGTTCGGCACCCATCGATCGAATGTTCGACACCGATCATTCAAATGTTCGACACCGATCAATCGAATGTGCGACATCGATCAATTGAATGTGAGGTACCGATCTTTCGAATGATCGGCACCAATCAATCGAATGTTCGACAGCAATCAATCGAATGTTCGGCACCCATCAATCGAATGTGCGGCACCGATCAATCGAATGTGCGACACCGATCAATCGAATGTGCGACACCCATCAATCGAATGTTCGACACCGATCAATCGAATGTTCGACACCGATCAATCGAATGTGCAGTACCGATCAATCGAATGTGCGACACCCATCAATCGAATGATACCTTCAATCGAATGTTCGACACCGATCAATCGAATGTGCAGTACCGATCAATCGAATGTGCGACACCCATCAATCGAATGTTCGAAACCGATCAATCGAATGATACCTTCAATCGAATGTTCGACACAGATCATTCGAATGTTCGGCACCCATCAATCGAATGTTCGACACCGATCAATCGAATGTGCGACACCGATCAATCGGATGTGCGACACCCATCAATCGAATGTTCGACACAGATCATTCGAATGTTCGGCACCAATCAATCAAATGTTCCACACCGATCATTCGAATGTTCGGCACCCATCCATCGAATGTTCGGCACCGATTAATCGAATACGCGACACCGACCAAACGAATGTGCAATACCGATCAATCGAATGTTCGGCACCCATTAATCGAATGTGCGACACCGATCAATCGGATGTGCGACACCCATCGAATGTTCGACACCGATCATTCGAATGTTCGGCACCTATCAATCGAATGTGAGGCACCGATCTTTCGAATGATCGGCACCAATCAATCGAATGTTCGACAGCAATCAATCGAATTTTCGGCACCCATCAATCGAATGTGCGGCACCGATCAATCGAATGTGCGACACCGATCAATCGAATATGCGACACCCATCAATCGAATGTTCGACATCGATCGATCGGATGTGCGACACCCATCAATCGAATGTTCGACACCGATCATTCGAATGTTCGACACCCATCAATCGAATGTTCGACACCCATCAATCGAATGATCGGCACCCATCAATCGAATGTTCGAAACCCATCAATCGAATGTTCGAAACCGATCAATCGAATGTGCGACACCCATCAATCGAATGTTCGACACCGATCAATCGAATGTTCGACACCGATCAATCGAATGTTCGACACCGATTATTCGAATGTTCGTCACCAATCAATCGAATGTTCGACACCGATCAATCGAATGATACCGATCAATCGAATGTGCGACACCGATCAATCGAATGTGCGACACCGATCAATCGAATGGGCGACACCGATCAATCGAATGTTTGGCACCCATCAAACGAATGTTCGAAATTCATCAATGAAATGTTCGAAACCGATCAATCGAATGATACCCATCAATCGAATGTTCGACACAGATCATTCGAATGTTCGGCACCCATCGATCGAATGTTCGACACCGATCATTCAAATGTTCGGCACCAATCAATCGAATGTGCGACATCGATCAATCGAATGTGCGACACCGATCAATCGAATGTGCGACATCGATCATTCGAATCTTCGGCACCAATCAATCGAATGTTCGACACCGATTATTCGAATGTTCGTCACCAATCAATCGAATGTGCGACACCGATCAATCGAATGATACCGATCAATCGAATGTTCTACACCGATCAATCGAATGTGCGACACCGATCAATCGAATGTGCAATACCGATCAATCGAATGTTCGGCACCCATCGAATAATCGACAACGATCATTCGAATGTTCGGCACCTATCAATCGAATGTGAGGCACCGATCTTTCGAATGATCGGCACCAATCAATCGAATGTTCGACAGCAATCAATCAAATGTTCGGCACCCATCAATCGAATGAGCGGCACCGATCAATCGAATGTGCGACACCGATCAATCGAATGTGCGACACCCATCAATCGAATGTTCGACACCGATCAATCGAATGTGCGACACCCATCAATCGAATGTTCGACACCGATCAATCGAATGTTCGACACCGATCAATCGAATGTGCAGTACCGATCAATCGAATGTGCGACACCCATCAATCGAATGTTCGAAACCGATCAATCGAATGATACCTTCAATCGAATGTTCGACACAGATCATTCGAATGTTCGGCACCAATCAATCGAATGTTCGACACCGATCAATCGAATGTTCGACACCGATTATTCGAATGTTCGTCACCAATCAATCGAATGTTCGACACCGATCAATCGAATGATACCGATCAATCGAATGTGCGACACCGATCAATCGAATGTGCGACACCGATCAATCGAATGGGCGACACCGATCAATCGAATGATCGGCACCCATCAATCGAATGTTCGAAATTCATCAATGAAATGTTCGAAACCAATCAATCGAATGATACCCATCAATCGAATGTTCGACACAGATCATTCGAATGTTCGGCACCCATCGATCGAATGTTCGACACCGATCATTCAAATGTTCGGCACCAATCAATCGAATGTTCGACACCGATCAATCGAATGATACCGATCAATCGAATGTGCGACACCGATCAATCGGATGTGCGACACCCATCAATCGAATGTTCGGCACCGATTAATCGAATATGCGACACCGACCAAACGAATGTGCAATACCGATCAATCGAATGTTCTACACCGATCAATCGAATGTGCGACACCGATCAATCGGATGTGCGACACCCATCAATCGAATGTTCGACACCAATCAATCGAATGTTCGACACCGATCAATCGAATGTGCAGTACCGATCAATCGAATGTGCGACACCCATCAATCGAATGTTCGGCACACATCAATCGAATGATCGACACCAATCAATCAAATGTTCGAAACCGATCAATCGAATGATACCCATCAATCGAATGTTCGATACAGATCATTCGAATGTTCGGCACCCATCGATCGAATGTTCGACACCAATCATTCAAATGTTCGGCACCAATCAATCGAATGTGCGACATCGATCAATCAAATGTGCGACACCCATCAATCGAATGTGCGACATCGATCATTCGAATCTTCGGCACCAATCAATCGAATGTTCGACACCGATTATTCGAATGTTCGGCACCCATCGATCGAATGTTCGACACCGATCATTCAAATGTTCGGCACCAATCAATCGAATGTGCGACATCGATCAATCGAATGTGCGACACCGATCAATCGAATGTGCGACATCGATCATTCGAATCTTCGGCACCAATCAATCGAATGTTCGACACCGATTTTTCGAATGTTCGTCACCAATCAATCGAATGTTCGACACCGATCAATCGAATGATACCGATCAATCGAATGTGCGACACCGATCTATCGGATGTGCGACACCCATCAATCGAATGTTCGAAACCGATCAATCGAATGATACCTTCAATCGAATGTTCGACACAGATCATTCGAATGTTCGGCACCCATCAATCGAATGTTCGACACCGATTAATCGAATATGCGACACCGACCAAACGAATGTGCAATACCGATCAATCGAATGTTCGACACCGATCAATCGAATGTGCGACACCCATCAATGGAATGTGCGACACCGATCAATCGAATGTTCGACACCGATCAATCGAATGTTCGACACCGATCAATCGAATGTTCGACACCGATTATTCGAATGTTCGTCACCAATCAATCGAATGTTCGACACCGATCAATCGAATGATACCGATCAATCGAATGTGCGACACCGATCAATCGAATGTGCGACACCGATCAATCGAATGGGCGACACCGATCAATCGAATGTTTGGCACCCATCAATCGAATGTTCGAAATTCATCAATGAAATGTTCGAAACCGATCAATCGAATGATACCCATCAATCGAATGTTCGACACCGATCAATCGAATGATACCGATCAATCGAATGTGCGACACCGATCAATCGAATGTGCGACACCGATCAATCGAATGGGCGACACCGATCAATCGAATGTTTGGCACCCATCAATCGAATGTTCGAAATTCATCAATGAAATGTTCGAAACCGATCAATCGAATGATACCCATCAATCGAATGTTCGACACAGATCATTCGAATGTTCGGCACCCATCGATCGAATGTTCGACACCGATCATTCAAATGTTCGGCACCAATCAATCGAATGTTCGACACCGATCAATCGAATGATACCGATCAATCGAATGTGCGACACCGATCAATCGGATGTGCGACACCCATCAATCGAATGTTCGGCACCGATTAATCGAATATGCGACACCGACCAAACGAATGTGCAATACCGATCAATCGAATGTTCTACACCGATCAATCGAATGTGCGACACCGATCAATCGGATGTGCGACACCCATCAATCGAATGTTCGACACCAATCAATCGAATGTTCGACACCGATCAATCGAATGTGCAGTACCGATCAATCGAATGTGCGACACCCATCAATCGAATGTTCGGCACACATCAATCGAATGATCGACACCAATCAATCAAATGTTCGAAACCGATCAATCGAATGATACCCATCAATCGAATGTTCGATACAGATCATTCGAATGTTCGGCACCCATCGATCGAATGTTCGACACCAATCATTCAAATGTTCGGCACCAATCAATCGAATGTGCGACATCGATCAATCGAATGTGCGACACCCATCAATCGAATGTGCGACATCGATCATTCGAATCTTCGGCACCAATCAATCGAATGTTCGACACCGATTATTCGAATGTTCGGCACCCATCGATCGAATGTTCGACACCGATCATTCAAATGTTCGGCACCAATCAATCGAATGTGCGACATCGATCAATCGAATGTGCGACACCGATCAATCGAATGTGCGACATCGATCATTCGAATCTTCGGCACCAATCAATCGAATGTTCGACACCGATTTTTCGAATGTTCGTCACCAATCAATCGAATGTTCGACACCGATCAATCGAATGATACCGATCAATCGAATGTGCGACACCGATCAATCGGATGTGCGACACCCATCAATCGAATGTTCGGCACCGATTAATCGAATGTTCGACACCGACCAAACGAATGTGCAATACCGATCAATCGAATGTTCTACACCGATCAATCGAATGTGCGACACCGATCAATCGGATGTGCGACACCCCCATCAATCGAATGTTCGACACCAATCAATCGAATGTGCGGCACCGATCAATCGAATGTGCGACACCGATCAATAGGATGTGCGACACCGGTCAATCGAATGCGCGGCACCGATCAATCGAATGTGCGACACCGATCAATCGAATGTTCGACACCCATCAATCGAATGTTCGGCACCGATTAATCGAATATGCGACACCGACCAAACGAATGTGCAATACCGATCAATCGAATATGCGGCACCGATTAATCGAATGTGCGACACCGATCAATCGGATGTGCGACACCCATCGAATAATCGACAACGATCATTCGAATGTTCGGCACCTATCAATCGAATGTGAGGCACCGATCTTTCGAATGATCTGCACCAATCAATCGAATGTTCGACACAGATCAATCAAATGTTCGGCACCCATCAATCGAATGTGCGGCACCGATCAATCGAATGTGCGACACCGATCAATCGAATGTGCGACAACAATCAATCGAATGTGCGACACCGATCAATCGAATGTGCGACACCCATCAATCGAATGTTCGACACCGATCATTCGAATGTTCGGCACCAATCAATCGAATGTTCGACACCGATTATTCGAATGTTCGGCACCAATCAATCGAATGTTCGACACCGATCAATCGAATGATACCCATCAATCGAATGTTCGACACAGATCATTCGAATGTTCGGCACCCATCAATCGAATGTTCGACACCGATCAATCGAATGTGCGACACCGATCAATCGGATGTGCGACACCGATCAATCGAATGTTCGACACCGATCAATCGAATGACACCCATCAATCGAATGTTCGACACAGATCATTCGAATGTTCGGCACCAATCAATCGAATGTTCGACACCGATATTCGATTGTTCGGCACCCATCAATCGAACGTTCGGCACCGATTAATCGAATATGCGACACCGACCACACAAATGTGCAACACCGATCAATCGAATGTGCGACACCCATCAATCGAATGTTCGGCACCCATCAATCGAATGTTCGACACCCATCAATCGAATGTTCGACACCGATCAATCGAATGATACCCATCAATCGAATGTTCGATACAGATCATTCGAATGTTCGGCACCAATCAATCGAATGTTCGACACCGATTATTCGAATGTGCGACACCGATCAATAGGATGTGCGACAACAATCAATCGAATGTGCGACACCGATCAATCGAATGTGCGACACCCATCAATCGAATGTTCGACACCGATCATTCGAATGTTCGGCACCAATCAATCGAATGTTCGACACCGATTATTCGAATGTTCGGCACCAATCAATCGAATGTTCGACACCGATCAATCGAATGATACCCATCAATCGAATGTTCGACACAGATCATTCGAATGTTCGGCACCAATCAATCGAATGTTCGACACCGATTATTCGAATGTGCGACACCGATCAATAGGATGTGCGACAACAATCAGTCGAATGTGCGACACCGATCAATCGAATGTGCGACACCCATCAATCGAATGTTCGACACCGATCAATCGAATGTGCGACACCGATCAATCGGATGTGCGACACCGATCAATCGAATGTTCGACACCGATCAATCGAATGTTCGACACCGAATATTCGAATGTTCGGCACCAATCAATCGAATGTTCGACACCGATCAATCGGATGTGCGACACCCATCAATCGAATGTTCGGCACCGATTAATCGAATATGCGACACCGACCAAACGAATGTGCAATACCGATCAATCGAATGTTCTACACCGATCAATCGAATGTGCGACACCGATCAATCGGATGTGCGACACCCATCAATCGAATGTTCGACACCAATCAATCGAATGTTCGACACCGATCAATCGAATGTGCAGTACCGATCAATCGAATGTGCGACACCCATCAATCGAATGTTCGGCACACATCAATCGAATGATCGACACCAATCAATCAAATGTTCGAAACCGATCAATCGAATGATACCCATCAATCGAATGTTCGATACAGATCATTCGAATGTTCGGCACCAATCATTCAAATGTTCGACACCAATCAATCGAATGTGCGACATCGATCAATCAAATGTGCGACACCCATCAATCGAATGTGCGACATCGATCATTCGAATCTTCGGCACCAATCAATCGAATGTTCGACACCGATTATTCGAATGTTCGGCACCCATCGATCGAATGTTCGACACCGATCATTCAAATGTTCGGCACCAATCAATCGAATGTGCGACATCGATCAATCGAATGTGCGACACCGATCAATCGAATGTGCGACATCGATCATTCGAATCTTCGGCACCAATCAATCGAATGTTCGACACCGATTTTTCGAATGTTCGTCACCAATCAATCGAATGTTCGACACCGATCAATCGAATGATACCGATCAATCGAATGTGCGACACCGATCTATCGGATGTGCGACACCCATCAATCGAATGTTCGAAACCGATCAATCGAATGATACCTTCAATCGAATGTTCGACACAGATCATTCGAATGTTCGGCACCCATCAATCGAATGTTCGACACCGATCAATCGAATGTGCGACACCGATCAATCGGATGTGCGACACCGATCAATCGAATGTTCGACACCGATCAATCGAATTACACCCATCAATCGAATGTTCGACACAGATCATTCGAATGTTCGGCACCAATCAATCGAATGTTCGACACCGATCATTGGAATGTTCGGCACCCATCCATCGAATGTTCGGCACCGATTAATCGAATATGCGACACCGACCAAACGAATGTGCAATACCGATCAATCGAATGTTCGACACCGATCAATCGAATGTGCGACACCCATCAATGGAATGTGCGACACCGATCAATCGAATGTTCGACACAGATCATTCGAATGTTCGGCACCAATCAATCAAATGATCGACACCGATCATTCGAATGTTCGGCACCAATCAATCGAATGTTCGACACCGATTATTCGAATGTTCGGCACCAATCAATCGAATGTTCGACACCGATCAATCGGATGTGCGACACCCATCAATCGAATGTTCGGCACCGATTAATCGAATATGCGACACCGACCAAACGAATGTGCAATACCGATCAATCGAATGTTCTACACCGATCAATCGAATGTGCGACACCGATCAATCGGATGTGCGACACCCATCAATCGAATGTTCGACACCAATCAATCGAATGTTCGACACCGATCAATCGAATGTGCAGTACCGATCAATCGAATGTGCGACACCCATCAATCGAATGTTCGGCACACATCAATCGAATGATCGACACCAATCAATCAAATGTTCGAAACCGATCAATCGAATGATACCCATCAATCGAATGTTCGATACAGATCATTCGAATGTTCGGCACCAATCATTCAAATGTTCGACACCAATCAATCGAATGTGCGACATCGATCAATCAAATGTGCGACACCCATCAATCGAATGTGCGACATCGATCATTCGAATCTTCGGCACCAATCAATCGAATGTTCGACACCGATTATTCGAATGTTCGGCACCCATCGATCGAATGTTCGACACCGATCATTCAAATGTTCGGCACCAATCAATCGAATGTGCGACATCGATCAATCGAATGTGCGACACCGATCAATCGAATGTGCGACATCGATCATTCGAATCTTCGGCACCAATCAATCGAATGTTCGACACCGATTTTTCGAATGTTCGTCACCAATCAATCGAATGTTCGACACCGATCAATCGAATGATACCGATCAATCGAATGTGCGACACCGATCTATCGGATGTGCGACACCCATCAATCGAATGTTCGAAACCGATCAATCGAATGATACCTTCAATCGAATGTTCGACACAGATCATTCGAATGTTCGGCACCCATCAATCGAATGTTCGACACCGATCAATCGAATGTGCGACACCGATCAATCGGATGTGCGACACCGATCAATCGAATGTTCGACACCGATCAATCGAATTACACCCATCAATCGAATGTTCGACACAGATCATTCGAATGTTCGGCACCAATCAATCGAATGTTCGACACCGATCATTGGAATGTTCGGCACCCATCCATCGAATGTTCGGCACCGATTAATCGAATATGCGACACCGACCAAACGAATGTGCAATACCGATCAATCGAATGTTCGACACCGATCAATCGAATGTGCGACACCCATCAATGGAATGTGCGACACCGATCAATCGAATGTTCGACACCGATCAATCGAATGTTCGACACCGATCAATCGAATGTTCGACACCGATTATTCGAATGTTCGTCACCAATCAATCGAATGTTCGACACCGATCAATCGAATGATACCGATCAATCGAATGTGCGACACCGATCAATCGAATGTGCGACACCGATCAATCGAATGGGCGACACCGATCAATCGAATGTTTGGCACCCATCAATCGAATGTTCGAAATTCATCAATGAAATGTTCGAAACCGATCAATCGAATGATACCCATCAATCGAATGTTCGACACCGATCAATCGAATGATACCGATCAATCGAATGTGCGACACCGATCAATCGAATGTGCGACACCGATCAATCGAATGGGCGACACCGATCAATCGAATGTTTGGCACCCATCAATCGAATGTTCGAAATTCATCAATGAAATGTTCGAAACCGATCAATCGAATGATACCCATCAATCGAATGTTCGACACAGATCATTCGAATGTTCGGCACCCATCGATCGAATGTTCGACACCGATCATTCAAATGTTCGGCACCAATCAATCGAATGTTCGACACCGATCAATCGAATGATACCGATCAATCGAATGTGCGACACCGATCAATCGGATGTGCGACACCCATCAATCGAATGTTCGGCACCGATTAATCGAATATGCGACACCGACCAAACGAATGTGCAATACCGATCAATCGAATGTTCTACACCGATCAATCGAATGTGCGACACCGATCAATCGGATGTGCGACACCCATCAATCGAATGTTCGACACCAATCAATCGAATGTTCGACACCGATCAATCGAATGTGCAGTACCGATCAATCGAATGTGCGACACCCATCAATCGAATGTTCGGCACACATCAATCGAATGATCGACACCAATCAATCAAATGTTCGAAACCGATCAATCGAATGATACCCATCAATCGAATGTTCGATACAGATCATTCGAATGTTCGGCACCCATCGATCGAATGTTCGACACCAATCATTCAAATGTTCGGCACCAATCAATCGAATGTGCGACATCGATCAATCGAATGTGCGACACCCATCAATCGAATGTGCGACATCGATCATTCGAATCTTCGGCACCAATCAATCGAATGTTCGACACCGATTATTCGAATGTTCGGCACCCATCGATCGAATGTTCGACACCGATCATTCAAATGTTCGGCACCAATCAATCGAATGTGCGACATCGATCAATCGAATGTGCGACACCGATCAATCGAATGTGCGACATCGATCATTCGAATCTTCGGCACCAATCAATCGAATGTTCGACACCGATTTTTCGAATGTTCGTCACCAATCAATCGAATGTTCGACACCGATCAATCGAATGATACCGATCAATCGAATGTGCGACACCGATCAATCGGATGTGCGACACCCATCAATCGAATGTTCGGCACCGATTAATCGAATGTTCGACACCGACCAAACGAATGTGCAATACCGATCAATCGAATGTTCTACACCGATCAATCGGATGTGCGACACCCCCATCAATCGAATGTTCGACACCAATCAATCGAATGTGCGGCACCGATCAATCGAATGTGCGACACCGATCAATAGGATGTGCGACACCGGTCAATCGAATGAGCGGCACCGATCAATCGAATGTGCGACACCGATCAATCGAATGTTCGACACCCATCAATCGAATGTTCGGCACCGATTAATCGAATATGCGACACCGACCAAACGAATGTGCAATACCGATCAATCGAATATGCGGCACCGATTAATCGAATGTGCGACACCGATCAATCGGATGTGCGACACCCATCGAATAATCGACAACGATCATTCGAATGTTCGGCACCTATCAATCGAATGTGAGGCACCGATCTTTCGAATGATCTGCACCAATCAATCGAATGTTCGACACAGATCAATCAAATGTTCGGCACCCATCAATCGAATGTGCGGCACCGATCAATCGAATGTGCGACACCGATCAATCGAATGTGCGACAACAATCAATCGAATGTGCGACACCGATCAATCGAATGTGCGACACCCATCAATCGAATGTTCGACACCGATCATTCGAATGTTCGGCACCAATCAATCGAATGTTCGACACCGATTATTCGAATGTTCGGCACCCATCAATCGAATGTTCGACACCGATCAATCGAATGATACCCATCAATCGAATGTTCGACACAGATCATTCGAATGTTCGGCACCCATCAATCGAATGTTCGACACCGATCAATCGAATGTGCGACACCGATCAATCGGATGTGCGACACCGATCAATCGAATGTTCGACACCGATCAATCGAATGACACCCATCAATCGAATGTTCGACACAGATCATTCGAATGTTCGGCACCAATCAATCGAATGTTCGACACCGATATTCGAATGTTCGGCACCCATCAATCGAACGTTCGGCACCGATTAATCGAATATGCGACACCGACCACACAAATGTGCAACACCGATCAATCGAATGTGCGACACCCATCAATCGAATGTTCGGCACCCATCAATCGAATGTTCGACACCCATCAATCGAATGTTCGACACCGATCAATCGAATGATACCCATCAATCGAATGTTCGATACAGATCATTCGAATGTTCGGCACCAATCTATCGAATGTTCGACACCGATTATTCGAATGTGCGACACCGATCAATAGGATGTGCGACAACAATCAATCGAATGTGCGACACCGATCAATCGAATGTGCGACACCCATCAATCGAATGTTCGACACCGATCATTCGAATGTTCGGCACCAATCAATCGAATGTTCGACACCGATTATTCGAATGTTCGGCACCAATCAATCGAATGTTCGACACCGATCAATCGAATGATACCCATCAATCGAATGTTCGACACAGATCATTCGAATGTTCGGCACCAATCAATCGAATGTTCGACACCGATTATTCGAATGTGCGACACCGATCAATAGGATGTGCGACAACAATCAGTCGAATGTGCGACACCGATCAATCGAATGTGCGACACCCATCAATCGAATGTTCGACACCGATCAATCGAATGTGCGACACCGATCAATCGGATGTGCGACACCGATCAATCGAATGTTCGACACCGATCAATCGAATGATACCCATCAATCGAATGTTCGACACAGATCATTCGAATGTTCGGCACCAATCAATCAAATGATCGACACCGATCATTCGAATGTTCGGCACCAATCAATCGAATGTTCGACACCGATTATTCGAATGTTCGGCACCAATCAATCGAATGTTCGACACCGATCAATCGAATGATACCCATCAATCGAATGTTCGACACAGATCATTCGAATGTTCGGCACCAATCAATCGAATGTTCGACACCGATTATTCGAATGTGCGACACCGATCAATAGGATGTGCGACAACAATCAGTCGAATGTGCGACACCGATCAATCGAATGTGCGACACCCATCAATCGAATGTTCGACATCGATCATTCGAATGTTCGGCACCAATCAATCGAATGTTCGACACCGATTAATCGAATGTTCGGCACCCATCAATCGAATGTTCGACACCGATCAATCGAATGTGCGACACCGATCAATCGGATGTGCGACACCGATCAATCGAATGTTCGACACCGATCAATCGAATGACACCCATCAATCGAATGTTCGACACAGATCATTCGAATGTTCGGCACCAATCAATCGAATGTTCGACACCGATTATTCGAATGTTTGGCACCAATCAATCGAATGTTCGACACCGATTATTCGTATGTGCGACACCGATCAATAGAATGTGCGACAACAATCAATCGAATGTTCGGCACCTATCAATCGAATGTGCGAAATCGATCAATCGAATGTGCGACACCGATCAATCGAATGTTCGACACCGATCAATCGAATGTGCGACACCGGTCAATGGAATGTGCGACACCCAACAGTCGAATGTGCGAAACCCATCAATCGAATGTTCGACACCGATCAATCGAATGTGCGACACCCATCAATCGAATGTTCGACACCGATCATTCGAATGTTCGGCACCCATCAATCGAATGTTCGACACCGATTATTCGAATGTTCGTCACCAATCAATCGAATGTTCGACACCGATCAATCGAATGACACCCATCAATCGAATGTTCGACACAGATCATTCGAATGTTCGGCACCAATCAATCAAATGTTCGACACCGATATTCGAATGTTCGGCACCCATCAATCGAACGTTCGGCACCGATTAATCGAATATGCGACACCGACCAAACAAATGTGCAATACCGATCAATCGAATGTGCGACACCCATCAATCGAATGTTCGGCATCCATCAATCGAATGTTCGACACCCATCAATCGAATGTTCGACACCGATCAATCGAATGATACCCATCAATCGAATGTTCGACACAGATCATTCGAATGTTCGGCACCAATCAATCGAATGTTCGACACCGATTATTCGAATGTGCGACACCGATCAATCGAATGTGCGACACCCATCAATCGAATGTTCGACACCGATCATTCGAATGTTCGGCACCAATCAATCGAATGTTCGACACCCATCAATCGAATGTTCGACACAGATCATTCGAATGTTCGGCACCAATCAATCAAATGTTCCACACCGATCATTCGAATGATCGGCACCCATCCATCGAATGTTCGGCACTGATTAATCGAATACGCGACACCGACCAAACGAATGTGCAATACCGATCAATCGAATGTGCGGCACCGATTAATCGAATGTGCGACACCGATCAATCGGATGTGCGACACCCATCAAATGTTCGACACCGATCATTCGAATGTTCGGCACCTATCAATCGAATGTGAGGCACCGATCTTTCGAATGATCGGCACCAATCAATCGAATGTTCGACAGCAATCAATCGAATGTTCGGCACCCATCAATCGAATGTGCGGCACCGATCAATCGAATGTGCGACACCGATCAATCGAATGTGCGACACCCATCAATCGAATGTTCGAAACCGATCAATCGAATGATACCTTCAATCGAATGTTCGACACAGATCATTCGAATGTTCGGCACCGAATAATCGAATGTGCAGTACCGATCAATCGAATGTGCGACACCCATCAATCGAATGTTCGGCACCCATCAATCGAATGTTCGACACCCATCAATCGAATGTTCGAAACCGATCAATCGAATGATACCCATCAATCGAAAGTTCGACACAGATCATGCGAATGTTCGGCACCCATCGATCGAATGTTCGACACCGATCATTCAAATGTTCGACACCGATCAATCGAATGTGCGACATCGATCAATTGAATGTGAGGTACCGATCTTTCGAATGATCGGCACCAATCAATCGAATGTTCGACAGCAATCAATCGAATGTTCGGCACCCATCAATCGAATGTGCGGCACCGATCAATCGAATGTGCGACACCGATCAATCGAATGTGCGACACCCATCAATCGAATGTTCGACACCGATCAATCGAATGTTCGACACCGATCAATCGAATGTGCAGTACCGATCAATCGAATGTGCGACACCCATCAATCGAATGATACCTTCAATCGAATGTTCGACACCGATCAATCGAATGTGCAGTACCGATCAATCGAATGTGCGACACCCATCAATCGAATGTTCGAAACCGATCAATCGAATGATACCTTCAATCGAATGTTCGACACAGATCATTCGAATGTTCGGCACCCATCAATCGAATGTTCGACACCGATCAATCGAATGTGCGACACCGATCAATCGGATGTGCGACACCCATCAATCGAATGTTCGACACAGATCATTCGAATGTTCGGCACCAATCAATCAAATGTTCCACACCGATCATTCGAATGTTCGGCACCCATCCATCGAATGTTCGGCACCGATTAATCGAATACGCGACACCGACCAAACGAATGTGCAATACCGATCAATCGAATGTTCGGCACCCATTAATCGAATGTGCGACACCGATCAATCGGATGTGCGACACCCATCGAATGTTCGACACCGATCATTCGAATGTTCGGCACCTATCAATCGAATGTGAGGCACCGATCTTTCGAATGATCGGCACCAATCAATCGAATGTTCGACAGCAATCAATCGAATGTTCGGCACCCATCAATCGAATGTGCGGCACCGATCAATCGAATGTGCGACACCGATCAATCGAATATGCGACACCCATCAATCGAATGTTCGACATCGATCGATCGGATGTGCGACACCCATCAATCGAATGTTCGACACCGATCATTCGAATGTTCGACACCCATCAATCGAATGTTCGACACCCATCAATCGAATGATCGGCACCCATCAATCGAATGTTCGAAACCCATCAATCGAATGTTCGAAACCGATCAATCGAATGTGCGACACCCATCAATCGAATGTTCGACACCGATCAATCGAATGTTCGACACCGATCAATCGAATGTTCGACACCGATTATTCGAATGTTCGTCACCAATCAATCGAATGTTCGACACCGATCAATCGAATGATACCGATCAATCGAATGTGCGACACCGATCAATCGAATGTGCGACACCGATCAATCGAATGGGCGACACCGATCAATCGAATGTTTGGCACCCATCAAACGAATGTTCGAAATTCATCAATGAAATGTTCGAAACCGATCAATCGAATGATACCCATCAATCGAATGTTCGACACAGATCATTCGAATGTTCGGCACCCATCGATCGAATGTTCGACACCGATCATTCAAATGTTCGGCACCAATCAATCGAATGTGCGACATCGATCAATCGAATGTGCGACACCGATCAATCGAATGTGCGACATCGATCATTCGAATCTTCGGCACCAATCAATCGAATGTTCGACACCGATTATTCGAATGTTCGTCACCAATCAATCGAATGTGCGACACCGATCAATCGAATGATACCGATCAATCGAATGTTCTACACCGATCAATCGAATGTGCGACACCGATCAATCGAATGTGCAATACCGATCAATCGAATGTTCGGCACCCATCGAATAATCGACAACGATCATTCGAATGTTCGGCACCTATCAATCGAATGTGAGGCACCGATCTTTCGAATGATCGGCACCAATCAATCGAATGTTCGACAGCAATCAATCAAATGTTCGGCACCCATCAATCGAATGAGCGGCACCGATCAATCGAATGTGCGACACCGATCAATCGAATGTGCGACACCCATCAATCGAATGTTCGACACCGATCAATCGAATGTGCGACACCCATCAATCGAATGTTCGACACCGATCAATCGAATGTTCGACACCGATCAATCGAATGTGCAGTACCGATCAATCGAATGTGCGACACCCATCAATCGAATGTTCGAAACCGATCAATCGAATGATACCTTCAATCGAATGTTCGACACAGATCATTCGAATGTTCGGCACCAATCAATCGAATGTTCGACACCGATCAATCGAATGTTCGACACCGATTATTCGAATGTTCGTCACCAATCAATCGAATGTTCGACACCGATCAATCGAATGATACCGATCAATCGAATGTGCGACACCGATCAATCGAATGTGCGACACCGATCAATCGAATGGGCGACACCGATCAATCGAATGATCGGCACCCATCAATCGAATGTTCGAAATTCATCAATGAAATGTTCGAAACCAATCAATCGAATGATACCCATCAATCGAATGTTCGACACAGATCATTCGAATGTTCGGCACCCATCGATCGAATGTTCGACACCGATCATTCAAATGTTCGGCACCAATCAATCGAATGTTCGACACCGATCAATCGAATGATACCGATCAATCGAATGTGCGACACCGATCAATCGGATGTGCGACACCCATCAATCGAATGTTCGGCACCGATTAATCGAATATGCGACACCGACCAAACGAATGTGCAATACCGATCAATCGAATGTTCTACACCGATCAATCGAATGTGCGACACCGATCAATCGGATGTGCGACACCCATCAATCGAATGTTCGACACCAATCAATCGAATGTTCGACACCGATCAATCGAATGTGCAGTACCGATCAATCGAATGTGCGACACCCATCAATCGAATGTTCGGCACACATCAATCGAATGATCGACACCAATCAATCAAATGTTCGAAACCGATCAATCGAATGATACCCATCAATCGAATGTTCGATACAGATCATTCGAATGTTCGGCACCCATCGATCGAATGTTCGACACCAATCATTCAAATGTTCGGCACCAATCAATCGAATGTGCGACATCGATCAATCAAATGTGCGACACCCATCAATCGAATGTGCGACATCGATCATTCGAATCTTCGGCACCAATCAATCGAATGTTCGACACCGATTATTCGAATGTTCGGCACCCATCGATCGAATGTTCGACACCGATCATTCAAATGTTCGGCACCAATCAATCGAATGTGCGACATCGATCAATCGAATGTGCGACACCGATCAATCGAATGTGCGACATCGATCATTCGAATCTTCGGCACCAATCAATCGAATGTTCGACACCGATTTTTCGAATGTTCGTCACCAATCAATCGAATGTTCGACACCGATCAATCGAATGATACCGATCAATCGAATGTGCGACACCGATCTATCGGATGTGCGACACCCATCAATCGAATGTTCGAAACCGATCAATCGAATGATACCTTCAATCGAATGTTCGACACAGATCATTCGAATGTTCGGCACCCATCAATCGAATGTTCGACACCGATTAATCGAATATGCGACACCGACCAAACGAATGTGCAATACCGATCAATCGAATGTTCGACACCGATCAATCGAATGTGCGACACCCATCAATGGAATGTGCGACACCGATCAATCGAATGTTCGACACCGATCAATCGAATGTTCGACACCGATCAATCGAATGTTCGACACCGATTATTCGAATGTTCGTCACCAATCAATCGAATGTTCGACACCGATCAATCGAATGATACCGATCAATCGAATGTGCGACACCGATCAATCGAATGTGCGACACCGATCAATCGAATGGGCGACACCGATCAATCGAATGTTTGGCACCCATCAATCGAATGTTCGAAATTCATCAATGAAATGTTCGAAACCGATCAATCGAATGATACCCATCAATCGAATGTTCGACACCGATCAATCGAATGATACCGATCAATCGAATGTGCGACACCGATCAATCGAATGTGCGACACCGATCAATCGAATGGGCGACACCGATCAATCGAATGTTTGGCACCCATCAATCGAATGTTCGAAATTCATCAATGAAATGTTCGAAACCGATCAATCGAATGATACCCATCAATCGAATGTTCGACACAGATCATTCGAATGTTCGGCACCCATCGATCGAATGTTCGACACCGATCATTCAAATGTTCGGCACCAATCAATCGAATGTTCGACACCGATCAATCGAATGATACCGATCAATCGAATGTGCGACACCGATCAATCGGATGTGCGACACCCATCAATCGAATGTTCGGCACCGATTAATCGAATATGCGACACCGACCAAACGAATGTGCAATACCGATCAATCGAATGTTCTACACCGATCAATCGAATGTGCGACACCGATCAATCGGATGTGCGACACCCATCAATCGAATGTTCGACACCAATCAATCGAATGTTCGACACCGATCAATCGAATGTGCAGTACCGATCAATCGAATGTGCGACACCCATCAATCGAATGTTCGGCACACATCAATCGAATGATCGACACCAATCAATCAAATGTTCGAAACCGATCAATCGAATGATACCCATCAATCGAATGTTCGATACAGATCATTCGAATGTTCGGCACCCATCGATCGAATGTTCGACACCAATCATTCAAATGTTCGGCACCAATCAATCGAATGTGCGACATCGATCAATCGAATGTGCGACACCCATCAATCGAATGTGCGACATCGATCATTCGAATCTTCGGCACCAATCAATCGAATGTTCGACACCGATTATTCGAATGTTCGGCACCCATCGATCGAATGTTCGACACCGATCATTCAAATGTTCGGCACCAATCAATCGAATGTGCGACATCGATCAATCGAATGTGCGACACCGATCAATCGAATGTGCGACATCGATCATTCGAATCTTCGGCACCAATCAATCGAATGTTCGACACCGATTTTTCGAATGTTCGTCACCAATCAATCGAATGTTCGACACCGATCAATCGAATGATACCGATCAATCGAATGTGCGACACCGATCAATCGGATGTGCGACACCCATCAATCGAATGTTCGGCACCGATTAATCGAATGTTCGACACCGACCAAACGAATGTGCAATACCGATCAATCGAATGTTCTACACCGATCAATCGAATGTGCGACACCGATCAATCGGATGTGCGACACCCCCATCAATCGAATGTTCGACACCAATCAATCGAATGTGCGGCACCGATCAATCGAATGTGCGACACCGATCAATAGGATGTGCGACACCGGTCAATCGAATGCGCGGCACCGATCAATCGAATGTGCGACACCGATCAATCGAATGTTCGACACCCATCAATCGAATGTTCGGCACCGATTAATCGAATATGCGACACCGACCAAACGAATGTGCAATACCGATCAATCGAATATGCGGCACCGATTAATCGAATGTGCGACACCGATCAATCGGATGTGCGACACCCATCGAATAATCGACAACGATCATTCGAATGTTCGGCACCTATCAATCGAATGTGAGGCACCGATCTTTCGAATGATCTGCACCAATCAATCGAATGTTCGACACAGATCAATCAAATGTTCGGCACCCATCAATCGAATGTGCGGCACCGATCAATCGAATGTGCGACACCGATCAATCGAATGTGCGACAACAATCAATCGAATGTGCGACACCGATCAATCGAATGTGCGACACCCATCAATCGAATGTTCGACACCGATCATTCGAATGTTCGGCACCAATCAATCGAATGTTCGACACCGATTATTCGAATGTTCGGCACCAATCAATCGAATGTTCGACACCGATCAATCGAATGATACCCATCAATCGAATGTTCGACACAGATCATTCGAATGTTCGGCACCCATCAATCGAATGTTCGACACCGATCAATCGAATGTGCGACACCGATCAATCGGATGTGCGACACCGATCAATCGAATGTTCGACACCGATCAATCGAATGACACCCATCAATCGAATGTTCGACACAGATCATTCGAATGTTCGGCACCAATCAATCGAATGTTCGACACCGATATTCGATTGTTCGGCACCCATCAATCGAACGTTCGGCACCGATTAATCGAATATGCGACACCGACCACACAAATGTGCAACACCGATCAATCGAATGTGCGACACCCATCAATCGAATGTTCGGCACCCATCAATCGAATGTTCGACACCCATCAATCGAATGTTCGACACCGATCAATCGAATGATACCCATCAATCGAATGTTCGATACAGATCATTCAAATGTTCGGCACCAATCAATCGAATGTTCGACACCGATTATTCGAATGTGCGACACCGATCAATAGGATGTGCGACAACAATCAATCGAATGTGCGACACCGATCAATCGAATGTGCGACACCCATCAATCGAATGTTCGACACCGATCATTCGAATGTTCGGCACCAATCAATCGAATGTTCGACACCGATTATTCGAATGTTCGGCACCAATCAATCGAATGTTCGACACCGATCAATCGAATATGCGACACCGACCAAACGAATGTGCAATACCGATCAATCGAATGTTCTACACCGATCAATCGAATGTGCGACACCGATCAATCGGATGTGCGACACCCATCAATCGAATGTTCGACACCAATCAATCGAATGTTCGACACCGATCAATCGAATGTGCAGTACCGATCAATCGAATGTGCGACACCCATCAATCGAATGTTCGGCACACATCAATCGAATGATCGACACCAATCAATCAAATGTTCGAAACCGATCAATCGAATGATACCCATCAATCGAATGTTCGATACAGATCATTCGAATGTTCGGCACCAATCATTCAAATGTTCGACACCAATCAATCGAATGTGCGACATCGATCAATCAAATGTGCGACACCCATCAATCGAATGTGCGACATCGATCATTCGAATCTTCGGCACCAATCAATCGAATGTTCGACACCGATTATTCGAATGTTCGGCACCCATCGATCGAATGTTCGACACCGATCATTCAAATGTTCGGCACCAATCAATCGAATGTGCGACATCGATCAATCGAATGTGCGACACCGATCAATCGAATGTGCGACATCGATCATTCGAATCTTCGGCACCAATCAATCGAATGTTCGACACCGATTTTTCGAATGTTCGTCACCAATCAATCGAATGTTCGACACCGATCAATCGAATGATACCGATCAATCGAATGTGCGACACCGATCTATCGGATGTGCGACACCCATCAATCGAATGTTCGAAACCGATCAATCGAATGATACCTTCAATCGAATGTTCGACACAGATCATTCGAATGTTCGGCACCCATCAATCGAATGTTCGACACCGATCAATCGAATGTGCGACACCGATCAATCGGATGTGCGACACCGATCAATCGAATGTTCGACACCGATCAATCGAATTACACCCATCAATCGAATGTTCGACACAGATCATTCGAATGTTCGGCACCAATCAATCGAATGTTCGACACCGATCATTGGAATGTTCGGCACCCATCCATCGAATGTTCGGCACCGATTAATCGAATATGCGACACCGACCAAACGAATGTGCAATACCGATCAATCGAATGTTCGACACCGATCAATCGAATGTGCGACACCCATCAATGGAATGTGCGACACCGATCAATCGAATGTTCGACACAGATCATTCGAATGTTCGGCACCAATCAATCAAATGATCGACACCGATCATTCGAATGTTCGGCACCAATCAATCGAATGTTCGACACCGATTATTCGAATGTTCGGCACCAATCAATCGAATGTTCGACACCGATCAATCGGATGTGCGACACCCATCAATCGAATGTTCGGCACCGATTAATCGAATATGCGACACCGACCAAACGAATGTGCAATACCGATCAATCGAATGTTCTACACCGATCAATCGAATGTGCGACACCGATCAATCGGATGTGCGACACCCATCAATCGAATGTTCGACACCAATCAATCGAATGTTCGACACCGATCAATCGAATGTGCAGTACCGATCAATCGAATGTGCGACACCCATCAATCGAATGTTCGGCACACATCAATCGAATGATCGACACCAATCAATCAAATGTTCGAAACCGATCAATCGAATGATACCCATCAATCGAATGTTCGATACAGATCATTCGAATGTTCGGCACCAATCATTCAAATGTTCGACACCAATCAATCGAATGTGCGACATCGATCAATCAAATGTGCGACACCCATCAATCGAATGTGCGACATCGATCATTCGAATCTTCGGCACCAATCAATCGAATGTTCGACACCGATTATTCGAATGTTCGGCACCCATCGATCGAATGTTCGACACCAATCAATCGAATGTTCGACATAGAACAATCGAATGTGCAGTACCGATCAATCGAATGTGCGACACCGATCAATCGAATGTGCGACATCGATCATTCGAATCTTCGGCACCAATCAATCGAATGTTCGACACCGATTTTTCGAATGTTCGTCACCAATCAATCGAATGTTCGACACCGATCAATCGAATGATACCGATCAATCGAATGTGCGACACCGATCTATCGGATGTGCGACACCCATCAATCGAATGTTCGAAACCGATCAATCGAATGATACCTTCAATCGAATGTTCGACACAGATCATTCGAATGTTCGGCACCCATCAATCGAATGTTCGACACCGATCAATCGAATGTGCGACACCGATCAATCGGATGTGCGACACCGATCAATCGAATGTTCGACACCGATCAATCGAATTACACCCATCAATCGAATGTTCGACACAGATCATTCGAATGTTCGGCACCAATCAATCGAATGTTCGACACCGATCATTGGAATGTTCGGCACCCATCCATCGAATGTTCGGCACCGATTAATCGAATATGCGACACCGACCAAACGAATGTGCAATACCGATCAATCGAATGTTCGACACCGATCAATCGAATGTGCGACACCCATCAATGGAATGTGCGACACCGATCAATCGAATGTTCGACACCGATCAATCGAATGTTCGACACCGATCAATCGAATGTTCGACACCGATTATTCGAATGTTCGTCACCAATCAATCGAATGTTCGACACCGATCAATCGAATGATACCGATCAATCGAATGTGCGACACCGATCAATCGAATGTGCGACACCGATCAATCGAATGGGCGACACCGATCAATCGAATGTTTGGCACCCATCAATCGAATGTTCGAAATTCATCAATGAAATGTTCGAAACCGATCAATCGAATGATACCCATCAATCGAATGTTCGACACCGATCAATCGAATGATACCGATCAATCGAATGTGCGACACCGATCAATCGAATGTGCGACACCGATCAATCGAATGGGCGACACCGATCAATCGAATGTTTGGCACCCATCAATCGAATGTTCGAAATTCATCAATGAAATGTTCGAAACCGATCAATCGAATGATACCCATCAATCGAATGTTCGACACAGATCATTCGAATGTTCGGCACCCATCGATCGAATGTTCGACACCGATCATTCAAATGTTCGGCACCAATCAATCGAATGTTCGACACCGATCAATCGAATGATACCGATCAATCGAATGTGCGACACCGATCAATCGGATGTGCGACACCCATCAATCGAATGTTCGGCACCGATTAATCGAATATGCGACACCGACCAAACGAATGTGCAATACCGATCAATCGAATGTTCTACACCGATCAATCGAATGTGCGACACCGATCAATCGGATGTGCGACACCCATCAATCGAATGTTCGACACCAATCAATCGAATGTTCGACACCGATCAATCGAATGTGCAGTACCGATCAATCGAATGTGCGACACCCATCAATCGAATGTTCGGCACACATCAATCGAATGATCGACACCAATCAATCAAATGTTCGAAACCGATCAATCGAATGATACCCATCAATCGAATGTTCGATACAGATCATTCGAATGTTCGGCACCCATCGATCGAATGTTCGACACCAATCATTCAAATGTTCGGCACCAATCAATCGAATGTGCGACATCGATCAATCGAATGTGCGACACCCATCAATCGAATGTGCGACATCGATCATTCGAATCTTCGGCACCAATCAATCGAATGTTCGACACCGATTATTCGAATGTTCGGCACCCATCGATCGAATGTTCGACACCGATCATTCAAATGTTCGGCACCAATCAATCGAATGTGCGACATCGATCAATCGAATGTGCGACACCGATCAATCGAATGTGCGACATCGATCATTCGAATCTTCGGCACCAATCAATCGAATGTTCGACACCGATTTTTCGAATGTTCGTCACCAATCAATCGAATGTTCGACACCGATCAATCGAATGATACCGATCAATCGAATGTGCGACACCGATCAATCGGATGTGCGACACCCATCAATCGAATGTTCGGCACCGATTAATCGAATGTTCGACACCGACCAAACGAATGTGCAATACCGATCAATCGAATGTTCTACACCGATCAATCGAATGTGCGACACCGATCAATCGGATGTGCGACACCCCCATCAATCGAATGTTCGACACCAATCAATCGAATGTGCGGCACCGATCAATCGAATGTGCGACACCGATCAATAGGATGTGCGACACCGGTCAATCGAATGAGCGGCACCGATCAATCGAATGTGCGACACCGATCAATCGAATGTTCGACACCCATCAATCGAATGTTCGGCACCGATTAATCGAATATGCGACACCGACCAAACGAATGTGCAATACCGATCAATCGAATATGCGGCACCGATTAATCGAATGTGCGACACCGATCAATCGGATGTGCGACACCCATCGAATAATCGACAACGATCATTCGAATGTTCGGCACCTATCAATCGAATGTGAGGCACCGATCTTTCGAATGATCTGCACCAATCAATCGAATGTTCGACACAGATCAATCAAATGTTCGGCACCCATCAATCGAATGTGCGGCACCGATCAATCGAATGTGCGACACCGATCAATCGAATGTGCGACAACAATCAATCGAATGTGCGACACCGATCAATCGAATGTGCGACACCCATCAATCGAATGTTCGACACCGATCATTCGAATGTTCGGCACCAATCAATCGAATGTTCGACACCGATTATTCGAATGTTCGGCACCAATCAATCGAATGTTCGACACCGATCAATCGAATGATACCCATCAATCGAATGTTCGACACAGATCATTCGAATGTTCGGCACCCATCAATCGAATGTTCGACACCGATCAATCGAATGTGCGACACCGATCAATCGGATGTGCGACACCGATCAATCGAATGTTCGACACCGATCAATCGAATGACACCCATCAATCGAATGTTCGACACAGATCATTCGAATGTTCGGCACCAATCAATCGAATGTTCGACACCGATATTCGAATGTTCGGCACCCATCAATCGAACGTTCGGCACCGATTAATCGAATATGCGACACCGACCACACAAATGTGCAACACCGATCAATCGAATGTGCGACACCCATCAATCGAATGTTCGGCACCCATCAATCGAATGTTCGACACCCATCAATCGAATGTTCGACACCGATCAATCGAATGATACCCATCAATCGAATGTTCGATACAGATCATTCGAATGTTCGGCACCAATCTATCGAATGTTCGACACCGATTATTCGAATGTGCGACACCGATCAATAGGATGTGCGACAACAATCAATCGAATGTGCGACACCGATCAATCGAATGTGCGACACCCATCAATCGAATGTTCGACACCGATCATTCGAATGTTCGGCACCAATCAATCGAATGTTCGACACCGATTATTCGAATGTTCGGCACCAATCAATCGAATGTTCGACACCGATCAATCGAATGATACCCATCAATCGAATGTTCGACACAGATCATTCGAATGTTCGGCACCAATCAATCGAATGTTCGACACCGATTATTCGAATGTGCGACACCGATCAATAGGATGTGCGACAACAATCAGTCGAATGTGCGACACCGATCAATCGAATGTGCGACACCCATCAATCGAATGTTCGACACCGATCAATCGAATGTGCGACACCGATCAATCGGATGTGCGACACCGATCAATCGAATGTTCGACACCGATCAATCGAATGATACCCATCAATCGAATGTTCGACACAGATCATTCGAATGTTCGGCACCAATCAATCAAATGATCGACACCGATCATTCGAATGTTCGGCACCAATCAATCGAATGTTCGACACCGATTATTCGAATGTTCGGCACCAATCAATCGAATGTTCGACACCGATCAATCGAATGATACCCATCAATCGAATGTTCGACACAGATCATTCGAATGTTCGGCACCAATCAATCGAATGTTCGACACCGATTATTCGAATGTGCGACACCGATCAATAGGATGTGCGACAACAATCAGTCGAATGTGCGACACCGATCAATCGAATGTGCGACACCCATCAATCGAATGTTCGACATCGATCATTCGAATGTTCGGCACCAATCAATCGAATGTTCGACACCGATTAATCGAATGTTCGGCACCCATCAATCGAATGTTCGACACCGATCAATCGAATGTGCGACACCGATCAATCGGATGTGCGACACCGATCAATCGAATGTTCGACACCGATCAATCGAATGACACCCATCAATCGAATGTTCGACACAGATCATTCGAATGTTCGGCACCAATCAATCGAATGTTCGACACCGATTATTCGAATGTTTGGCACCAATCAATCGAATGTTCGACACCGATTATTCGTATGTGCGACACCGATCAATAGAATGTGCGACAACAATCAATCGAATGTTCGGCACCTATCAATCGAATGTGCGAAATCGATCAATCGAATGTGCGACACCGATCAATCGAATGTTCGACACCGATCAATCGAATGTGCGACACCGGTCAATGGAATGTGCGACACCCAACAGTCGAATGTGCGAAACCCATCAATCGAATGTTCGACACCGATCAATCGAATGTGCGACACCCATCAATCGAATGTTCGACACCGATCATTCGAATGTTCGGCACCCATCAATCGAATGTTCGACACCGATTATTCGAATGTTCGTCACCAATCAATCGAATGTTCGACACCGATCAATCGAATGACACCCATCAATCGAATGTTCGACACAGATCATTCGAATGTTCGGCACCAATCAATCAAATGTTCGACACCGATATTCGAATGTTCGGCACCCATCAATCGAACGTTCGGCACCGATTAATCGAATATGCGACACCGACCAAACAAATGTGCAATACCGATCAATCGAATGTGCGACACCCATCAATCGAATGTTCGGCATCCATCAATCGAATGTTCGACACCCATCAATCGAATGTTCGACACCGATCAATCGAATGATACCCATCAATCGAATGTTCGACACAGATCATTCGAATGTTCGGCACCAATCAATCGAATGTTCGACACCGATTATTCGAATGTGCGACACCGATCAATCGAATGTGCGACACCCATCAATCGAATGTTCGACACCGATCATTCGAATGTTCGGCACCAATCAATCGAATGTTCGACACCCATCAATCGAATGTTCGGCACCGATTAATCGAATATGCGACACCGACCAAACGAATGTGCAATTCCGATCAATCGAATGTTCGACACCGATCAATCGAATGTGCGACACCCATCAATCGAATGTTCGACACCGATCATTCGAATGTTCGACACCGATCAATCGAATGTGCAGTACCGATCAATCGAATGTGCGACACCCATCAATCGAATGTTCGACACCGATCCATCGAATGTGCGACACCCATCAATCGAATGTTCGACACCAATCAATCGAATGTTCGACACCGAACAATCGAATGTGAATTACCGATCAATCGAATGTGCGACACCCATCAATCGAATGTTCGACACCGATCAGTGGAATGATACCCATCAATCGAATGTTCGACACAGATCATTCGAATGTTCGACACCAATCAATCGAATGTTCGACACCGATTATTCGAATGTTTGGCACCAATCAATC
This sequence comes from Apostichopus japonicus, assembly GCF_037975245.1. NCBI lineage: Eukaryota > Metazoa > Echinodermata > Holothuroidea > Aspidochirotida > Stichopodidae > Apostichopus > Apostichopus japonicus. The sequence continues at coordinate 14,129,468 of NC_092568.1, forward strand.
GAATGTTCGACACCGATTATTCGTATGTGCGACACCGATCAATAGAATGTGCGACAACAATCAATCGAATGTTCGGCACCTATCAATCGAATGTGCGAAATCGATCAATCGAATGTGCGACACCGATCAATCGAATGTTCGACACCCATCAATCGAATGTTCGACACCGATCATTCGAATGTTCGGCACCCATCAATCGAATGTTCGACACCGATTATTCGAATGTTCGTCACCAATCAATCGAATGTTCGACACCGATCAATCGAATGATACCGATCAATCGAATGTGCGATACCGATCAATCGGAAGTGCGACACCCATCAATCGAATGTTCGGCACCGATTAATCGAATATGCGACTCCGATCAATCGAATGATGTGCGACACCCATCAATCGAATGTTCGACACAGATCATTCGAATGTTCGGCACCCATCGATCGAATGTTTGACACCCATTATTCGAATGTTCGGCACCCATTAATCGAATGTTCGACACCGATCAATCGAATGTTCGACACCGATTATTCGAATGTTCGGCACCAATCAATCGAATGTTCGACACCGATTAATCGAATGTTCGGCACCCATCAATCGAATGTTCGACACCGATCAATCGAATGTTCGACACCAATCAATCGAATGTGCGACACCGATCAATCGGATGTGCGACACCGATCAATCGAATGTTCGACACCGATCAATCGAATGACACCCATCAATCGAATGTTCGACACAGATCATTCGAATGTTCGGCACCAATCAATCAAATGTTCGACACCGATATTCGAATGTTCGGCCCCCATCAATCGAACGTTCGGCACCGATTAATCGAATATGCGACACCGACCAAACAAATGTGCAATACCGATCAATCGAATGTGCGACACCCATCAATCGAATGTTCGGCATCCATCAATCGAATGTTCGACACCCATCAATCGAATGTTCGACACCGATCAATCGAATGATACCCATCAATCGAATGTTCGACACAGATCATTCGAATGTTCGGCACCAATCAATCGAATGTTCGACACCGATTATTCGAATGTGCGACACCGATCAATAGGATGTGCGACAACAATCAGTCGAATGTGCGACACCGATCAATCGAATGTGCGACACCCATCAATCGAATGTTCGTCACCGATCATTCGAATGTTCGGCACCAATCAATCGAATGTTCGACACCGATTATTCGAATGTTCGGCACCAATCAATCGAATGTTCGACACCGATTAATCGAATGTTCGGCACCCATCAATCGAATGTTCGACACCGATCAATCGAATGTGCGACACCGATCAATCGGATGTGCGACACCGATCAATCGAATGTTCGACACCGATCAATCGAATGACACCCATCAATCGAATGTTCGACACAGATCATTCGAATGTTCGGAACCAATCAATCAAATGTTCGACACCGATCATTCGAATGTTCGGCACCCATCAATCGAATGTTCGGCACCGATTAATCGAATATGCGACACCGACCAAACGAATGTGCAATTCCGATCAATCGAATGTTCTACACCGATCAATCGAATGTGCGACACCGATCAATCGGATGTGCGACACCCATCAATCGAATGTTCGACACCAATCAATCGAATGTTCGACACCGATCAATCGAATGTGCAGTACCGATCAATCGAATGTGCGACACCCATCAATCGAATGTTCGACACCGATCAATTGAATGTGCGACACCCATCAATCGAATGTTCGACACCAATCAATCGAATGTTCGACACCGATCAATCGAATGTGCAGTACCGATCAATCGAATGTGCGACACCCATCAATCGAACATTCGGCACCGATCAATCGAATGATCGACACCAATCAATCGAATGTTCGAAACCGATCAATCGAATGATACCCATCAATCGAATGTTCGACACAGATCATTCGAATGTTCGGCACCCATCCATCGAATGTTAGACACAGATCATTCGAATGTTCGGCATCTATCAATCGAATGTTGGACACCGATCATTCAAATGTTCGACACCCATCAATCGAATGTGCGACATCGATCAATCGAATATGCGACACCGACCAAACGAATGTGCAATACCGATCAATCGAATTTGCGGCACCGATTAATCGAATGTGCGACACCGATCAATCGGATGTGCGACACCCATCGAATAATCGACAACGATCATTCGAATGTTCGGCACCTATCAATCGAATGTGAGGCACCGATCTTTCGAATGATCGGCACCAATCAATCGAATGTTCGACAGCAATCAATCGAATGTTCGGCACCCATAAATCGAATGTGCGGCACCGATCAATCGAATGTGCGACACCGATCAATCGAATGTGCGACACCCATCAATCGAATGTTCGACACCGATCAATCGAATGTGCGACACCCATCAATCGAATGTTCGACACCCATGAATCGAATGTTCGACACCGATCAATCGAATGTGCAGTACCGATCAATCGAATGTGCGACACCCATCAATCGAATGTTCGAAACCGATTATTCGAATGATACCTTCAATCGAATGTTCGACACAGATCATTCGAATGTTCGGCACCCATCAATCGAATGTTCGACACCTATCAATCGAATGTGCGACACCGATCAATCGGATGTGCGACACCGATCAATCGAATGTGCAGTACCGATCAATCGAATGTGCGACACCCATCAATCGAATGTTCGAAACCGATCAATCGAATGATACCTTCAATCGAATGTTCGACACAGATCATTCGAATGTTCGGCACCCATCAATCGAATGTTCGACACCTATCAATCGAATGTGCGACACCGATCAATCGGATGTGCGACACCGATCAATCGAATGTTCGACACCGATCAATCGAATGTTCGACACCCATCAATCGAATGTTCGACACAGATCATTCGAATGTTCGGCACCAATCAATCCAATGTTCGACACCGATCATTCGAATGTTCGGCACCCATCCATCGAATGTTCGGCACCGATTAATCGAATATGCGACACCGACCAAACGAATGTGCAATACCGATCAATCGAATGTTCGACACCGATCAATCGAATGTGCGACACCGATCAATCGGATGTGCGACACCCATCAATCGAATGTTCGACACCGATCATTCGAATGTTCGACACCGATCAATCAAATGTGCAGTACCGATCAATCGAATGTGCGACACTCATCAATCGAATGTTCGACACCGATCATTCATATTTTCGGCACCAATCAATCGAATGTGCGACATCGATCAATCGAATGTTCGACACCGATCAATCGAATGTTCGAAACCGATCAATCGAATGATACCAATCAATCAAATGTTCGACACCGATCATTCGAATGTTCGGCACCCATCCATCGAATGTTCGGCACCGATTAATCGAATATGCGACACCGACCAAACGAATGTGCAATACCGATCAATCGAATGTTCGACACCGATCAATCGAATGTGCGACACCGATCAATCGGATGTGCGACACCGATCAATCGAATGTTCGACACCGATCAATCGAATGTGCAGTACCGATCAATCGAATGTGCGACACTCATCAATCGAATGTTCGACAGCGATCATTCAAATTTTCGGCACCAATCAATCGAATGTGCGACATCGATCAATCGAATGTGCGACACCGATCAATCGAATGTGCGACATCGATCAGTCGAATCTTCGGCACCAATCAATCGAATGTTCGACACCGATCAATCGAATGTTCGAAACCGATCAATCGAATGATACCCATCAATCGAATGTTCGACACAGATCATTCAAATGTTCGGCACCAATCAATCGAATGTGCGACATCGATAAATCGAATGTGCGACACCGATCAATCGAATGTGCGACATCGATCATTCGAATCTTCGGCACCAATCAATCGAATGATACCGATCAATCGAATGTGCGACACCGATCAATCGAATGTGCGACACCCATCAATCGAATGTTCGGCACCGATTAATCGAATATGCGACACCGACCAAACGAATGTGCAATACTGATCAATCGAATGTTCTACACCGATCAATCGAATGTGCGACACCGATCAATCGGATGTGCGACACCCATCAATCGAATGTTCGACACCAATCAATCGAATGTTCGACACCGATCAATCGAATGTGCAGTACCGATCAATCGAATGTGCGACACCCATCAATCGAATGTTCGACACCGATCAATCGAATGTGCGACACCCATCAATCGAGTGTTCGACACCAATCAATCGAATGTTCGACACCGATCAATCGAATGTGCAGTACCGATCAATCGAATGTGCGACACCCATCAATCGAATGTCCGGCACCCATCAATCAAATGATCGACACCAATCAATCGAATGTTCGAAACCGATCAATCGAATGATACCCATCAATCGAATGTTCGACACAGATCATTCGAATGTTCGGCACCCATCGATCGAATGTTCGACACCGATTATTCGAATGTTCGGCACCAATCAATCGAATGTGCGACACCGATCAATCGGATGTGCAACACCGATCAATCGAATGTTCGACACCGATCAATCGAATGACAACCATCAATCGAATGTTCGACACAGATCATTCGAATGTTCGGCACCTATCAATCGAATGTTCGACACCGATCAATCAAATGATACCCATCAATCGAATGTTCGACACAGATCATTCGAATGTTCGGCACCCATCGATCGAATGTTTGACACCGATTATTCGAATGTTCGGCACCCATTAATCGAATGTTCGACACCGATCAATCGAATGTTCGACACCGATTATTCGAATGTTCGGCACCAATCAATCGAATGTTCGACACCGATTAATCGAATGTTCGGCACCCATCAATCGAATGTTCGACACCGATCAATCGAATGTTCGATACCAATCAATCGAATGTGCGACACCGATCAATCGGATGTGCGACACCGATCAATCGAATGTTCGACACCGATCAATCGAATGACACCCATCAATCGAATGTTCGACACAGATCATTCGAATGTTCGGCACCAATCAATCAAATGTTCGACACCGATATTCGAATGTTCGGCACCCATCAATCGAACGTTCGCCACCGATTAATCGAATATGCGACACCGACCAAACAAATGTGCAATACCGATCAATCGAATGTGCGACACCGATCAATCGAATGTTCGGTATCCATCAATAGAATGTTCGACACCCATCAATCGAATGTTCGACACCGATCAATCGAATGATACCCATCAATCGAATGTTCGACACAGATCATTCGAATGTTTGGCACCAATCAATCGACTGTTCGACACCGATTATTCGAATGTGCGACACCGATCAATAGGATGTGCGACAACAATCAATCGAATGTGCGACACCGATCAATCGAATGTACGACACCCATCAATCGAGTGTTCGACACCGATCATTCGAATGTTCGGCACCAATCAATCGAATGTTCGACACCGATTATTCGAATGTTCGGCACCAATCAATCGAATGTTCGACACCGATTAATCGAATGTTCGGCACCCATCAATCGAATGTTCGACACCGATCAATCGAATGTGCGACACCGATCAATCGGATGTGCGACACCGATCAATCGAATGTTCGACACCGATCAATCGAATGACACCCATCAATCGAATGTTCGACACAGATCATTCGAATGTTCGGCACCAATCAATCAAATGTTCGACACCGATCATTCGAATGTTCGGCACCCATCAATCGAATGTTCGGCACCGATTAATCGAATATGCGACACCGACCAAACGAATGTGCAATTCCGATCAATCGAATGTTCGACACCGATCAATCGAATGTTTGGCACCAATCAATCGAATGTTCGACACCGATTATTCGAATGTGCGACACCGATCAATAGGATGTGCGACAACAATCAATCGAATGTTCGGCACCTATCAATCGAATGTGCGAAATCGATCAATCGAATGTGCGACACCGATCAATCGAATGTTCGACACCGATCAATCGAATGTGCGACACCGGTCAATGGAATGTGCGACACCCAACAGTCGAATGTGCGAAACCCATCAATCGAATGTTCGACACCGATCAATCGAATGTCCGACACCCATCAATCGAATGTTCGACACCGATCAATCGAATGTTCGTCAATAATCAATCGAATGTTCGACACCGATCAATCGAATGATACCGATCAATCGAATGTGCGACACCGATCAATCGGATGTGCGACACCCATCAATCGAATGTTCGGCACCGATTAATCGAATATGCGACACCGACCAAACGATTGTGCAATACCGATCAATCGAATGTTCTACACCGATCAATCGAATGTGCGACACCGATCAATCGCATGATATGCGACACCAATCAATCGAATGTTCGACACAGATCATTCGAATGTTCGGCACCCATCGATCGAATGTTCGACACCGATTATTCGAATGTTCGGCACCCATTAATCGAATGTTCGACACCGATCAATCGAATGTTCGACACCGATTATTCGAATGTTCGGCACCAATCAATCGAATGTTCGACACCGATTAATCGAATGTTCGGCACCCATCAATCGAATGTTCGACACCGATCAATCAAATGTTCGACACCAATCAATCGAATGTGCGACACCGATCAATCGGATGTGCGACACCGATCAATCGAATGTTCGACACCGATCAATCGAATCACACCTATCAATCGAATGTTCGACACAGATCATTCGAATGTTCGGCACCAATCAATCAAATGTTCGACACCGATATTCGAATGTTCGGCACCCATCAATCGAACGTTCGGCACCGATTAATCGAATATGCGACACCGACCAAACAAATGTGCAATACCGATCAATCGAATGTGCGACACCCATCAATCGAATGTTCGACACCGATCAATCGAATGATACCCATCAATCGAATGTTCGACACAGATCATTCGAATGTTCGGCACCAATCAATCGAATGTTCGACACCGATTATTCGAATGTGCGACACCGATCAATAGGATGTGCGACAACAATCAGTCGAATGTGCAATTCCGATCAATCGAATGTTCGACACCGATCAATTGAATGTTCGACACCCATCAATCGAATGTTCGACACCGATCATTCGAATGTTCGACACCGATCAATCGAATGTGCAGTACCGATCAATCGAATGTGCGACACCCATCAATCGAATGTTCGACACCGATCCATCGAATGTGCGACACCCATCAATCGAATGTTCGACACCAATCAATCGAATGTTCGACATAGAACAATCGAATGTGCAGTACCGATCAATCGAATGTGCGACACCCATCAATCGAATGTTCGGCACCGATCAATCGAATGATACCCATCAATCGAATGTTCGACACAGATCATTCGAATGTTCGGCACCAATCAATCGAATGTTCGACACCGATTATTCGAATGTGCGACACCCATCAATAGGATGTGCGACAACAATCAATCGAATGTTCGGCACCTATCAATCGAATGTTCGGCACCCATCAATCGAATGTTCGACAGCAATCAATCGAATGTTCGGCACCCATCAATCGAATGTGCGGCACCGATCAATCGAATGTTCGACACCGATCAATCGAATGTGCAGTACCGATCAATCGAATGTGCGACACCCATCAAAATGAATGTTCGGCACCCATCAATCGAATGATCGACACCAATCAATCGAATGTTCGAAACCGATCAATCGAATGATACCCATCAATCGAATGTTCGACACAGATCATTCGAATGTTCGGCACCCATCGATCGAATGTTCGACATGTTCGGCGCCAATCAATCGAATGTTCGACACCGATCAATCGAATGTGCGACACCGATCAATCGGATGTGCGACACCGATCAATCGAATGTTCGACACCGATCAATCGAATGACACCCATCAATCGAATGTTCGACACAGATCATTCGAATGTTCGGCACCTATCAATCGAATGTTCGACACCGATCAATCGAATGATACCCATCAATCGAATGTTCGATACAGATCATTCGAATGTTCGGCACCCATCGATCGAATGTTCGACACCGATTATTCGAATGTTCGGCACCCATTAATCGAATGTTCGACACCGATCAATCGAATATGCGACACCGACCAAACAAATGTGCAATACCGATCAATCGAATGTGCGACACCCATCAATCGAATGTTCGGCACCCATCAATCGAATGTTCGACACCCATCAATCGAATGTTCGACATCGATCAATCGAATGATACCCATCAATCGAATGTTCGACACAGATCATTCGAATGTTCGGCACCGATCAATCGAATGTTCGACACCGATTATTCGAATGTGCGACACCGATCAAAAGGATGTGCAACAACAATCAATCGAATGTGCGACACCGATCAATCGAATGTGCGACACACATCAATCGAATGTT